>NW_007727861.1:104582-108133 GCF_000696425.1 Galeopterus variegatus | reverse complement strand
AACTATGCATCCGACAAGGGATTAATATCCATAATATACAAGGAACTCAAGCAATTACACAATAAAAAAACCAAACAACCCAATTAAAAAATGGCAAAGGAACTTAATAGACATTTTTCAAAGGAAGACATAAAATGGCCAACAGGTACATGAAAAAATGCTCAACATCACTAGTCATCAAGACAATGCAAATTAAAACACACTGAGGTTAGACTGGCTATCATCAAAAAGACGGTGAATAATAAATGCTGGCACAGGTGTGGAGAGTAGGGAACACTCCTACACTGTTGGTGGGACTGTAAATTAGTACAACCACTATGGAAAATAGTATGGAGCTTTTTCAAACAACTACAGATAGATCTTCCATATGATCCAGCAATCCCACTTCTGGGTATATACCCAGAGGAATGGAAATCATCATGTTGAAGGGATACCTGCACTCCCATGTCCATCGCAGCTCTGTTTACAATAGCCAAGACATGGAACCAACCTAAATGTCCATCGATGGATGACTGGATAAGGAAACTGTGGTATATATACACCATGGAATACTACTCTGCCATAAAAAAGAAAGAAATACTCCCATTTGCAACAATGTGGATGAGCCTGGAGAAACTTATGTTGAGTGAAGTACGCAAAGCACAGAGGGATAAATACCACATGTGCTCACTCATACGTGGGAGCCAAGAGAGAAAGAAGGAAGGATAGAAAGACCACAGGGATGCACTTCACTTACAGAGGGAGGGAACATTCCTTGGGCTACAAAGTGGAGTGGGGAGAGGAAGGGTGAGGGAGAAGGGGGTCGGAGGTAATTGGGTGGGGGACACGGGGTACAAATGTAATTTGTGGTAATGGGTATGCTGCCAATATGAATCTGGTCTTCACATCTTGGGCACGAGGGGTGACAATCAGCTCTGTATCTCATGAATATTCATAAACAATAAAAAAGAAAGAACTTGGCAATTGTGCTTCAAAACAGTGAAGAAAAATGAGAAAGAGACTGCACACCAAATGTAACCCACCCTTTTGGGAGCAGGGAGGAGCCTGTGCCCTCGCCTCCTGTGCTATTTCTGTGCACCATTCCTCACCCGGGCTGGGGGATTCACGGGCCTCGGCAACCTCTGCAGAGCTTCCAGGGCAGAATGTGCTTTGAATTCTGAGTTAATATAACTCATTCAAATTCTCCTTTTTCCAAGGACTGCTAAACTCTACCAGGAGCTTGTTTTCAAAGGCAGGTTGAGACACTTAAGCATACAAGGGAGCTAGGAGAAATTCCTGGTAGGCTCTAGGGAGAGAGAGAACACAGTGAGGGGTGGGGGTAACTTCTGGGCACAGGAAGTTGTCTAAGTCAGGTTGTCAGCAGCCTGCGTGGTGGTAGTGATGATGATGATGAAAACAATGATAAAATAATAGCAGCTACCATTTGCAGAGCACTTACTCTATGCTGTGCCTATGCTAAGAACCTCCATATGTGGCAGGTGTCAAATGTCCACCGGTGTCATTTGCTCCTACCTCTGCCCCCCTCTCTGACCTCCATCCCATTCCTTTTCTCTTAGCCTTCCCCCTCCCTTGTTTTTGGTCTCAGCCTTGAAATGTCTGGCCGTGGAGGGCCCCAGACCACGGAGAGTACACGATCAGGTTTCCTGAGATGGAAGTACAGTTGAGCAGATGAGGAAAGAGTTCCCAGACTAGGGGAGAGGGGACACCAAGCGTTGGTGTTGGTTAGCATCACTAAGAAAATGGCCTCATAGCTTGACACCCTGAGAGATGACTGTATTAGTGTGTTAGAGCTGCCATAACAAAGTACCACAAACTAGGAGAAAGGTATTTATAGTCTCACAATTCTGGAGGCTAAAAGTCCAAGATCAAGGTCAAAGTGTCAGCAGGGTTGGTTTCTCCCGAGGCCTTTCTCTTTGACTTGTAGATAGTTGTATTTTTCCTGTTTCTTCACATAGTCTTCCCTCTGTGTGTGTCTGTTTCCTAATTTCCTCTTTTTATAAGGAATATTGGGTTAGGGTCCACACCTAATGACTTAGACTAATTTAGTCATAATGGCTAAGGACTCATTTTAACTTAATGATCTTTTTATAGACCCTGTCTCCACATACAGTCATATTTTGAGGTACTAGGGGTTGGGTGTTCAAAATGATGAATGTTGGGAGGACGTGGTTCAGCCCTCAACAGTGGCCTCAGGGACAAGGGGCACAATAAAACCACAAACATTTTGAGGAGCAGAAGGGAAAGCAGGGGAGTTTTGTCAGATTCTTCTTTCTCAAATACAATAGCAAAGCGGCAAGACCCCAAAGTAGAAATGGCTGTGTTACAACTGCACAGGCCAGCATGAGCTTACCTTACAAAGTTTGATAAACCAAGAGTGGCCCTGCTCTTTGTACCAAAGTGCAGGTCAGACATAGCACAGCCGGCAGAACCAGACGGAGTCTTGGTGACACTTTGCACCTGAGACCTTCCTTGCATGAAGCCCTAGCTGCTCACGTGCCCCTCTCTCCTGCTTTTCATTTCCCACATTCATTTCCTCGTCCTCATCTTTGCAGGTGTAATTAGTTATATTAACATGAGGTTATACTAGATCGGGGTGGGCCCCAAGTCCAATGACTGATATTGTTATTAAAAAGTATAGACAGACACAGGGGAGAAAGCCGTGTGCTGACGGAGGCAGAGACCAGAATGATGCAACTGTCAGTCAAGGAATGCCGAGGAGTTCCAGCAACCACCAGAAGCTGGGAGAGAGGCACGGGACAGAGCCCCCAGAAAGAGCCAACCTTGCTGACACCTTGATTTTGGACTTCTGGCCTCTAGAACTGTGAGAGAATAAGTTTCCGTTGTTTTAATTTTCCCATTTGTGGTGATTAGTTATGGCAGCCCTAGAAAACTAATACACATGGGGAAATAAACGCCGCGTCCTCATAAGGGTGTGTTAAGGTCACATTGCAGAAGACGAGAACAGTGAAGGGGGACTATTGCTGGGGCCATCTTTAGAAAAGACAATCTGCACAACTGTTTATATCTAAAAGCAACAATAGCCTTAGTAGCTAGGAGCTTGGTTTCCTCTTTCATAGGTTCTGTTTCTATTTGTGACCCATACTCTGTGTGTGTGTGTGTGTGTGTGTGTGTGTGTGTGTATTCCTTGCTATAAGTCTCCAAATATCTTCTCTGGAAAGTGTTGAAGTGTGAACAATGTTTTCCCCTGGGTTAGTCCTACAGCTTACACCTCAACCCGCAAGTTTCACTGTTCTTTCTGCCAGACTGAATTTCAAACTTTTTTCTCAGCAGGATGTAAACATTGAGCTCAAGCCTTGACAATTTCTGAGCTTTTGCTGTGGCTGAGATCAAAGAATCATAATTAATCAGCAAGGTGTTGGTGGATGCTGCTGTTCTTCCTTCCCACACAGCACCAGGGCCGGTCCGGCCCAAAGCTCCAGGGAGACCACAGGAACTGAGCCGATGTGACAGCTAGCCTACCCATGGGCCTGAAAAGATGGAGATGGTCCCAAGCACAGGAAAGAGAGACTCAGACAAGTCTCCTGTGCCTT
>NW_007727861.1:98758-104389 GCF_000696425.1 Galeopterus variegatus | reverse complement strand
GAAAAGATGGAGATGGTCCCAAGCACAGGAAAGAGAGACTCAGACAAGTCTCCTGTGCCTTTTGAACATACCTCAGGAAGCTGTTCTCCAGCTGTTTGCCAGGAATCTGAGATTTAAGGCTCGTAGCTTAAAGACCATTGACTCACTGGCATCTCATTGTCAAATAAGACAGTGGATGTGAACAGCTTTGAAAAATGTAACAAATACAAAACAGCAGAGATCATCGGGGATGGTTACAGTTGGAGCATAATGGTCTTCTAATCTAACTCTAACAAATCCCTTCAACACATCCCTGTGGAGACTGTGCAGCTTGGCCTGAATCCCTCCATGGACAGGGAACTCACTACCATATGCACATGTAAGGATACAGCCATCATTGGTGAGGAAGCTTGATATCTGCCCAGATAATTTAGTGGCAGGAAGAGGAGGTGGGGGTGAAGTCACCCATGAGCTGTCAAAATCCCATGCCTTTGCCATGCATGAATGTAGGAATTAAATATACTTCTCACCTACATAGTGAGAAGCTCAAGTTGAGAGTTCCAAAATAAAATTAGTCCAAGATGACTGAAAGCAAAAGGTTCAAGGAGAAATAAATGTAAAACCGCCCTGAAGGAACAGTTTCACAATATACAAGTCATAGTTCTTCCCTTGAAACCCCAAACTAAAAAAAAAATGTGAATAAATCCGGCTAAAGTTGACTTTACTAGGGGAAAAATTACAAAATACATGACAAAGTGTGATAATAGGAGAATTCTAATAGGAACTAGAAAATATTTAGAATCACATAACAACAAAACCAGTACATATGAGGGTACTTCAAAAAGTCCATGGAAAGATTTGTATTCTCTTTCGATTCTATTTTTCCATAAGCTTTTTGAAGTATCCTTGTACAGAAGCCTCTATGACATTCCTGAAGTAGTATTTCATGGGAAATTTATAGCCTTAAATTCACATATGGGGAAACAAGGAACACTGAAAATAACCTAGGAAGTGGTTATACTCAAGGAGATCAAAGAGAAGCAACAGAATAAATCCAAAAGCAAAGAATGGAAGAAACAGTAAGGGTAAGAGTTAAAATTAATGAAATAGAAAAAAAAAAGAAACAATAAGATCAATGAAATCAAAGTTATATTCAAGAGACTAATAAATTAAACAACACTCTAGCAAGATCAATAATGGAGGTTTCTCAAACAACTACAGATGGAGCTACCATATGATCCAGGGATCCCACTGCTGGGAATATACTCAGAGAATGGAAATCATCAGGTTGAAGGGATACCTGCACTCCCATGTTCATCGCAGCTCTGTTCACAATAGCCAGGACATGGAACCAACATAAATGTCCATCAATGGATGATTGGATAAGGAAACTGTCTGTGGTATATATACACCATGGAATACTACTCTGCCATAAAAAAGAATGAAATTCTCCCATTTGCAACAACATGGATGAGCCTGGAGAAACTTATGTTGAGTGAAATAAGCAAAGCACAGAGGGACAAATACCGCATGTGCTCACTCATATGTGGGAGCTAAGAGAGAAAGAAGGAAGGAAAGAAAGACCACAGTAGTGCCACGATTCAACAGAGGGAGGGAACATTCCTCGGGCTATAAAGTGGAGTGGGGGGAGAAAGGGGAAGGGAGAGGAAGGTTGGGGGTAATTGGGTGGGGGACACGGGGTACAAATTCAATTTGTGGTAATGGGTTTACAGCCAGTATGAATCTGGCCTTCATATCTTGGGCACGAGGGGTGACAATCAGCTTTGTATCTCATGAATATTCATAAGCATTTAAAAAAATTGAGAAGGCAAATCAATCATATTAGAAATGTAAAAAACAGTGGGCAGACCTGCATATTTTTTAAAGTGTAAGAGAACACTGCTGTATTGAACTTTCTTGTTATTCTATTCACCCTAGAATTTGGAGGGAGGGATATATACCAAGTAAAGTTGTTGGGTCCAAGAGAATGTACAGTTTGTACGTAAATACATATCACCAACTGTCTTTCCAAAGTGATTAATTTACACTCCCACCAGTGGTGGGGTAATAGTGCCCATGTACATACAGGCTTGCAACACTGAGTATCAACAGGTTGTCGTTGTTGGAAACCAGATGAGTGCAAAATGGTATGTCATAGTGATTTTAATTTGCACTTCCCTGGTTTTTAATAAATTGAAAATATTTCCATATAGTCTCTTCTGTGAATTGCCTTTTGATATGTTTTGCACCTTTTACTATTATATGTTTGCATTTTTCTTTTAGATTTGTAGAAGTTCCTTATAAACTCTAGACATTAATCCTATGTCAGTTAAGGGCACAGCAAATTTCTCCCAATATGGGAGAAGATATATTTGCAAGTCTTTTTGTGCACATGTATTTTCAGTTCTAGGGAGTAGATGCCCAGGAGTGAATAGCTCCGATCATCATACAATAAAGCATTCACCTTTATAGGAAACTGCCAAACCATTCTCCATAACGGTTGGATCATTTTGCATTCCCACCAGTAATGTGTGAGAGTTCCAGTCACTCCCCATCCTTGCCACTATTTGGTCTGTCTTTTTACTTTAGTCATTCTTGTGGGTGTGAAACTGGAGTTTTAATTTAAATTCTCCTGAAGGCTAATAACATTGGTATATTTCCCATTCATAAATCCTTTTTTAAGTGTCTTTTCAAGTCTTTGCCTGTTTTTACTGGATGTTTACCTTTTTTATTATGGATTTGAAAGAATTCTCTGTATCCTTATATTCTGGGTACGAATCTTTTGTCATTTTTCTTTCCAAAATAATATTCAGTTGTTTCTGAACCATTTGTTAAAAAGACTTTCCTTGCTGTTCTAAATTGACTTGGTACATTGGCCAATAATTGATTGATCATATACGTGTGGGTATATCTCTATTTGTCTTTCCTTATGCCAGTAACACTCTATCTCAATAATGGTAAGTCTTGAAATCAAGTTGTGTAAGTCTTCCAACTTTTTCCTCGCTTTTCAATATTGTTTTTGCTGATGAATATGCTAATTATCCTGATTAGATCATCACATATTGTACACGGGTATTGATGTTCAACTCTGTACCCCACAAACATGTATAATCAATTATGTTTCAATTAAAAAAATTCCTTATATTTCTATGTAAGTTTTAAAAAAAACTTGTCAATGGGGTTTTGATTGGAATTGCATTGAACTTATAGATCAATTTGGGGAGAATGGACATTCTTATATATTGATCGTATAACCATCAACGTTGAGAACTTTTTCTCATCCTTTACTAACTCACTCTGGGTCTGGGTACTACTCGTTTTCTGCTCGATCTGTGTCTGAGCCCTCTACACTCTCTACTTTGTCATCCAATTAACCCGGGGTTTGCACCAACGCTTTCTATTCCTTTGATGCCTCTTACCTCTCCTCTGATCACCATTCCACAACTTATCTCCAAGTCTGTGGCTTGTCTCCTTCCTCCTGGTTGATTGCTGCTCAGACTATCTACTCAATATTATGACCTCTCTGGCTTGGCATCAAGGCACTTTCACTTCCAGCCTTCATGGGATGCCTTGGAGGGTATCCTTGTACTCCCAGGAACAGTTTGCGTAGTCAAGCTCCTTCATACCTTTCTAGCTTTGTCTCTTAGATTCACTGTCTTGTTCTCCTACATCAGCTTTAATGAGCCACTGGTAGTTCCTTGAACACACACACACACTCTCTGTGTCTCTGGACCTTTGCACATCCTGTTACTGTTGCTTGAAACAATATGCTTCCCCAGACACACCCCCTCTCCATCCCTTTAGCTTAGAAGCTTTGTCTGATTCTTCAAGGCTGGCTAGGATGTCCCTACTCTGTACTCTCATAACAAAAGCTTGTAATTCCTTATCGCAGCACTTGTCACACTGTGCTCCTTGAAGGTAGGGACTGGGTCTTTCTCACCATTGGATTTCCATCAGGTAGCATAGTGCCTGGCACACACAAACTCTTCAACAATATTTGTTAAGTGAATGAGTAAATGAAAGAAAATGTGGTCTATATACATAATGAAAATACTGTTCAGCCTTAGAAGAGGAGGAAATCCTATAATTTGTGACAACGTAGATGAACCTGGAGTACATTATGCTATGTGAAAGAAGCCAGACACCAAAGACAAATACCGCATGATCATACTGAACATGAAATCTGAAAAAGTTGAACTCGTAGAAGTAGAGAGTAGAACGATGGTTACCAGAGGCTGAGGGGGGTGGGGATGGGGAAAGGGGAGATATTGATCAAAAGGTGCAAAGTTTCATTGAGACAGGAGGAATAAGCTTTAGTGACCCATTGCACAGAAAATGGTGACTATAATAAATAACAATGCATCATATATTTCAAAATTGCTAAAAGAGTAGATTTTAAATATTTTCACTGCACACAAAAAAGATAAGTATGGGGCCAGCCCGGTGGCGCACTGGTGCGCCGCTTGGGAGGCGCGGCGGCGCTCCCTTCCGAGGGTTCGGATCCCACATGCAGACCGGCTCCCGCTCGCTGGCTGAGAGAGGCGCGGGAGCAACGCCGAGGCTTGCAGTCCCGTTGCCGGTCCCCAGTCCGGTGCGGGGGCAACACTGAGGGTTGCGATCCGTTGCCGGACACGGAAAAAAGACAAAAAGACAAAAAAAAAAGATAAGTATGTAAGGTAATGAATTTGTTAATTGTCCTGATTTAATCATTCCACATTGTCAACATATATCAAAACTTCACATTGTACATGGATATATAGTTATTGTTTGTCAACTAAAAATAAACTTTAAAAAAAAAGAATGAATAGTAAGTAGACTCTGTAGTGTGTCCACAGCATACTCTTAGGGAGTGGGAATCCCGACTCACTAAAGACCTCATGGCGGTTCTGTACCTGCGGTAGAGACAGGTGATTCATTCTGCTTCCAGCACCTGTTAAAAATATACCTTATCCAAATTCAATTTATATGCAGCCATCGATCTTCCAGCCTTAATCCACTCCCCCAAATAGATTTCTTAAACTGGAACAGAAACGCATTGGCTAGCTGGTACATTCTTAGTCTGTCGGTAGATAGATTGCACACTGTAAATGAGTATTTTGGCTCTTTACTTTTTAGGGCAATCTTATGTAATTTCAGTTGACATGGATACAATCTCAGAACTCCTGCTGGTAATTGAAAGAATTAAGTTTTTCTTTTTCCTTTTCTTTCGTATATACATTCCCCAAGGAGGGCGGTTTTTATTTCCTATGTTTTCCCCACAGGACCTTGATGATGTTCAATAAACATAAATAAGATTTAACGATTAGCGAGGCTGAGAACTAAACTCTAGGGAACGTGTTAGTTTGCTAGGGCTGCCCTGACAAAGTACCAAACTGGGTGGCTTATCAGCAGCGATGTGTCGTCTCACAGGCTGGAGGCTAGAAGTCTGAGATGTTCGTAGAGTTGGTTCCTTCTGGGGACTGTGAGGGAGAATCTGTTCCTCTCTCCTAGATTCTGGTGGTTTGCTGACAGTCTGGCATTTGGGGCTAGTATAAGCATCATCTCAATCTCTGTCTTCATGTTCACATGGTGTTCTCCTTGTGTGCATGTCCATTTCCAAATTTCCCCTTTTTAGGACACCCATCATATAGACATATTGATGAAGGGCCCAAC
>NW_007727861.1:92289-97915 GCF_000696425.1 Galeopterus variegatus | reverse complement strand
AACTTACCTGATTACATCTACAATGAGCCTACTTCCAAAGTCATGTTCTCAGGTACCAGTGGTTAGAATTTCAACATATGAATTGACGGGGGAGGAGGGGACACAATTAAACCCACAATAAGACAGAATTAACACTGACCATTGAAAACTTCAAAATAGGTTTTATATCAAAATAGAACTTTTAAATAAACTTTATTTAGGTATTATATACATATATAGTTTAAGTGTACAATTTGATGAGTTTTGACAAATGTATACATCTTTGTAACTTCTACCACTGCCAAGATATAAAACATCTTAATGTTTTATAGCCCAGAAAGTTCCCTTGTTTCTCTTTTTAATCAATATGCCCACCCTAACCACTGCTCTGGCAACCACTGATTTGATTTCTGTCACCAATGATTAGTTTTGCCTATTCAAGAACTTCATATATTCACTGGAATCATATAGTGTCATTAGTGTCAGGCTTTTTTTCTTTAAGCATAATGTCTGTGAGATTCCTCCTCATTGTATATATCAATAATTTATTCCTCTTATTGCTGAGTAGTATTTCACTTCATGAATATACCAGAATTTCTTTATCCATTCATTTGTTGATGCACAGTTGGGTTTTCAGTTTTAAGCTTTCCTGAATAAAACTTCTACGAGCATCCATGTGCTAATATATTTTGTGGACATATATTCTCATTTTTCTTAGATAATATTTAGGAATAGAAGTGTTTGGTCATCCAAAACATAGGTTTGAGGTCACCTTTCTCGATTCTGTTAAGTAGTAAAATCAGCCAAGAACTTTACTGAGTCAGCAAATACCTGTAGAAGTCCTTCATGTGTCCCCTCCTGATAACAGTCTTAAAACCCACTCCAGGGGNTACCTGTAGAAGTCCTTCATGTGTCCCCTCCTGATAACAGTCTTAAAACCCACTCCAGGGGTGTGTGTCAAGGTGACCCTGCTGTGTGCTCCTAAGCTCTCCTGTCTCCGTAGCTGCAGTTGCTTGTTTACTGGATAAACTCTATGAGATTAGAGCCATGTCTAATTTCTCCACTAACATAAGCCCACACAGTGCCTGGCACATGTGAATACTTAATCATGATTGAAAGGAGAAAGGGAGAGAAGGTGTTGGCTGAAGTTTGAAATGGCATCATGCTGAAATGGGAAAGTGCAAAGGACTGGAAGCCTGGAAACCCGCATGAGCAAACTGTCTGATTTGGGGGGTTGGGGGGAGACAATAGCACCGTCCTATGAGTAGTTACGAAGATCAAATTAAAATGGGACCTCTGGGCCAGCCCGTGGCTCACTCGGGAGAGTGCGGTGCTATTAGCACCAGGGCCACGGGTTCGGATCCCATATAGGGATGGCCGGTTAGCTCACTGGGTGAGCGTGGTGCTGACAACACCAAGTCAAGGGTTAAGATCCCCTTACCGGTCATCTTTAAAAAAAAAAAAAAAAACCCACTCCAGGCAAAAGCACAGGTATCATTACTCTAATAGCAAATAATTATAGTTCTTTGAATTTCCATGGTGGTTTATAGTTTTCAAAGTCTTTTCACATTCACTGTCTAATTCAATTCTTCTAACAAATTCTAAGAACTATGGCAAAGATGACCATCCCCATTGTACAGATGAGGAAACTGAGTCTCAAAGAGGCTAAGTGACTATCTAGGAGGAAGTTGGACATGAACCCAAGCCTTCTGACTCGTCATAATGTGTTCCCCAGCTTCATCCTTCACCCCATTTTATCCAAAATTCAGCTTGTTTGGGTCAAAGTGGAAGAGAATTACTGGAAGAGGCACTTTCCAGGACAACCTAAGCCCCCCAGAACATGAGTACCCGGTCTGTTTTTAGGGGTCTCAAAGTAAAGATACACGGTGGTCTCTCTGGGCAGTGAGAAATCAAGTACGCAAACATTCACAGCTGAGGATCTTTCATGAGGGCCTGAACCATCACGTCTTAAGTGATGATCCGTTAGTCCAATGCTTAGAGAAAGGATGTAGATAGAAGTGGTGGAGCTGTCAGTGATCACTAGGATGCTTTAGATCACAGACTGTGTGGTGGGGAGGGGATAAACACTACCACAACAATGACAGTGGCAAAAACAACCTCTTTCCTCAAAAAGCCCACCAAGTCTTCATATTGCTTGTTTTGCAGATTTCTGCCATCATAACTGAGTTATCTTGGAAGGCTCTGTTGGCTGTGTAGAAGAGCAAATTCTCCCCAGGCAGCAAATCATAATGAGGGAGTTAAGACGAGGCTCTGAAACTGAACAGAATAGTGTTGGAATCCCAACTCTGCCACTCATGAGCTGTGTGATCTTGCTGAATTTTCTTAGCCTCCCAAAGCTTTAGCTTACTTGTGTCTAAAACAGGATAACAATACTGTATAAGTTTCCTATTGCTTCTATAACAAATTACCATAAACACTGTGGCTTAAAACAACACAAATTTATCACCTTTCAGTCTTGGAGGTCAGGAGTCCAAACTGAGTCTCACGGAGCTAAGATCTGCATTCCTTTCTGGAGGTTCTAAGAGATGATCCATTTTCTAGCCTTTTCCAACTTTTAGAGGCTGCTCACATTCCTTGGCTTGTGGCCCCTTTCCATTTTCAAAGCCAGAATCTAGATTTTCTCACCTCGCATCCTCTGACACACTATCTCTTTTGCCTCCTTCTTCCTTTTATAAGGACCCTTGTGATTATACTGGGCCCACTCAGATAATCCAGGGTACTCTCTCCATCCCAATCTTAATTCTCCTTTGCTACATAAACTAATACATTCCCAGGTCCTAGGGATAAAGATATGGACATCTTTGGGAGGCCATTATTCTGCCTTCCATAAATGTCTTGCCTCTCAACAAGGTTCTGAGGATTAAATGAGGTAATGTACTAGAGAGCCTGGCACAGTTCCTGTACTACAGTAAGCACTGAAGTCTGGTGGTTCCTCTCCAGGAAATTTTTGATTGATATGTGTCCCGACCCGTGGGATATTCAACGCGGACCCTGGAGGGGGGAGTGGGAATTGGATGGGACAAGAGACATGAGAAATGAAGACAAGACAGTATTCTGATCAAGTCTCGTTTATTGATTCTCAGGTTACATCTTATATAGGAGAAAGCAGGCATGCTGCAAAGGGTCTGGAATGTAAAGATATGATAATATCTTTAGGAGAGACAAAGACAGGACATTCAAAGTAAAGGTTGCCACCCAGAATGTTTATGGTTAAACAGTTTCTAGAGAAGGATAAAAGGTCACTTGCAAATTAACTTGCATAGCCAGGAGCAATCAGTTTCTGGCATAAAGATTTCGAGGCAGTTATCATGTAAAGCACGGCCATCTGAGCAGATTGTCACATAGGAGTGGTCTCACAAGAAGGGGTGTGGAGCTTCAGGCCCCCAACATATCCCCCTTTCTTTTCTTATATGAGAAATGGAAACATAGCCCAACATAATAAGAGCTGTGTCTGGCTTAGGTTGGGATGTTCAATTCTATAACAGCTTACCCGTCATTGGGAATAACTGTAGCTGGACAGATATCCCTGTCTTAGGTTGCTGTAGAACAACACCCTCTTACCCGTCTCTGACCATTCAGCTCTATTTTTTGGAGGGCGAGCAGATCGATGTCGCTCATTAGAGGAATGTTCCATTTCCAGTCGTTGATAATGAATCTGAATGGGCCGTGCTTGAATAGCCTCTATCTGTTCCTTAATAAAAGTAGTGACCTTATTAAAAAGGAAAGGCCCCAAGGACAGCAAAAGAAATAAACCTATAAGAGGACCTAATAAAGGTAAGAGGTAAGGTAAAAATCCATTGAGCCCAGTCCAAAGGGGATTGTCAGCCAACTGTTTTCTTATTCTTCTTTTCCAAATCTTCTTGCAGTTGTTTAATGCGATCACGCACTGTTCCAGACTTATTCGCATAAAAGCAGCACTTGTTGGGAGCTATATCTTACTCTTCTTTGTTTTCCTAGAGCTTAACAGCATCACAAGCACATAGTGGGATCAATACATTTTTGGTGAATAAGTGAACACATGAGTAAATTCATAAATAAATGCTCCCTATTTTTGTTAGTGACTTACAAATTCAATGCTCACTTTACATTATATCAATGAACCTAAACTTCAATTAGGAAATGCTTGTATAGGCCGGACATAATAGGAGACCATCAAAGAATCCATTATCATAGACTTAGAATTGGAAAGGATGATAAAAGTAATTGGGTCCCCCTCAATGTCACTAATCATTAGGGAAATGCAAATCAAAACCACAGTGAGATAGTACCTCGCTTCCATTAGAATGGATACTATCCAAAAAAACAGAAAATAACAAGTGTTGGCAAAGATGTAGTAAAATTGAAAGCTTTGTGCACTGTTGGTGGGAATGTACAGTGGTGCCACTATGAAAAACAGTATGGTGATTTCTTCAAAAATGAAAAATAGAATTACCATATGACCTAAGAATTCCATTCTGGGTATATATCCAAAAGAATTGAAAGTAGGGTCTCAAAGAGATATTTGTATGCTCGTGTTTGTAGCAGCATTATTCACAATAGTCAAAAGGTGGGAGCAACCCAGCATCCATTGACAGATGAATGGATAAACAAAATGTGGTACAAATACATAGTGGAATATTATTCTGCATTAAAAAGAAAGGAAATTCTGACATGCTACAACATGCCTGGGCCCTGAGGACATAATGCTATGTGAAATAAGCCAGTCACAAAAGGACAAATACTGTATGATTCCATTTCAGAAGGACCTGAAGTAGGGCCGGCCTGGTGGCGCACTGCTACAGTGCGCCACTTGGGAAGCGCGGCAGCGCTCCTGCCGAGGGTTCGGATCCCACATACAGACCGGCCGCTCACTGGCTGAGCGAGGAGTGGGGGCAACACTGAGGGTTGCGATCCTGTTGCCGGTCACGAAAAAAGACAAAAAGACAGAAGTACCTGAAGTAGTCAACATCATGGAAACAGGAAGTAGGACGGTGGTCACCAGGGGCTGGGGGGAGGGGACATGGGGACTGTTGTTCAATGGGTACAGAGTTTGAAGTACCTGAAGTAGTCAACATCATAGAAACAGGAAGTAGGATGGTGGTCACCAGGGGCTGGGGGGAGGGGACATGGGGACTGTTGTTCAATGGGTACAGAGTTNGGTGGTCACCAGGGGCTGGGGGGAGGGGACATGGGGACTGTTGTTCAATGGGTACAGAGTTTCAGTTCTGCAAGATGAAAAATGTCTGGAGAACTGTTGTGCAACATGCAATTATATTTTACGCTACTAAACCATACATTTACAAATGGTTAAGATGGTAAATTTTATGTTATGTGTATTTTACCACAATTAAAAATTTTTGAACAGTAATTGGCTTCCTACTCCTACCAACTTCAGGTATCCTTTCCCAGTATCTTTGACAGGTGGTTACTCTCTTTGGCACTAAAGCATCTGATGACAAGAAACTCCAGAGGCACTAAATTCCATGATTGGACAGTAATGCTTGATTTTTTATAAAAATATTCTCATTTGGAGTTGAAATCACCTGCCTTGTAGATGACAAGATGTAGATTTGTCCACTGAAATAACATAGAATAAGTTGACTCCTTTTTCTGCATAACAAACTTACAAGGATTTGGAGTAATTTAG
>NW_007727861.1:75137-90531 GCF_000696425.1 Galeopterus variegatus | reverse complement strand
ACTCTAGATGCTGAATTAGCATAATTGAATCTGTCGACCTACAAATATCCTTCATTTTGTTCTTACCAGAACTCTGTCCGTTTAAGCGTGCTTCCAGTCTGCACTTACGCAATTGATTTTAGGATCTAAATACACACATTTTCATTTGGCCCTACACGCATTTACTTAGTTGATTTGGACACATCCTTCTAAACTGCCAGGATGATCTTGAGTCGTGCTTTTGTCAGTCAACGTTAGGTCACCCCCCGCCCCCCAGTAAATGTGATAAGCTCTTCTTCTGTGAGTACATCCAAGATTCTGATACTAGAATAGCCCTACTTTAGTTTTTTGCTTCTGCGGACTCTAAGTTCAGGAGTCTGGAATCACTGTCAGTGTTCACCCCCCTAAAGCTGCTGAGAAGATATAAGCTGAAGCAAGATTCAGTCACCTCCCACCTGTATCAGTAGTGAGACATGATTAAATCTTGATGGTCCAGTCATGACTTTCAGGTCCTTCCTTCTGCCCCTGATTATGACCCAATCCTGTCAAAGCACATACCAATTTCATGTCCTGACCTCCCTTTTCCCTACCCCATCATCCCTATCTGTGTGCTAAGAGAACACCCCCTACCCAAATAGTCGATGCTTTGCAGGTAGTTTGACATAAAAATAAAAGCAAGAAAATAATTTTGTTCACATCTTTGGAATTAATTAGAATTATTTAGGATTTTTAAAGAAATCTCATTGTTTCTTAAAATTACTACATTCTTAAAAGTTTTATACATGCCAAAAAGCCATCATATAATATTTTAAATTATTTACATAATCAGTGTGATTGTTTTCATTTATTAAATTCTCTCTCTCTCTCTCTCTCTCTCTCTCTCTCTTTTTTTATTGGCAGCTACCCGGTAAGGGGATCTGAACCCTTGACCTTGATGTTATCAGCACCATGCTCTATCGAGTGAGATAACCAGCCAGCCCCTACATTTTCATTTTTTAATGTTATTATACTATGTTACATTATGACCCAAAATGTTCTTTAAAAAATGTACCATTGGCTCAAAGTAGTTCTTTGAAACATAAAAGTAATGAAGATAGTAAAGATATAAATATAAATTGTGGAAAGGTTTCCAGAAAATATAGGGCAAAGGGAAACTCAAAATAATATAAGCACAAATTATGAAAAGGTCTCTGTACAATATAGAGTAAAAAGTAAGTCTTCAGCCAAAAAATGGAAAGTAAATAAAAAGATAATAATAAGTAACTGAAAATCTATTTTATTGAACTTGCAATTCATTGGCTTCTGCTGTCCAGGGGATTGTCAGTTTCAAAACCTTGCAAATACTGGCATAGTTATAGAAATGCACCATTTTCAAATAAAATTGTGCCCTCTTTAGATATCCAGCCAAGTTGTTTTCTCCCAGTCTTTGCACCAAATAATGCTTTCTAGTATGATATGAATTTTATATCCAAATATAGAGAAAGACCCAGAACTACAGAGGCATTAATAAAACATGTACAAGTCGCACTATTGCTAAAAATCCTGACAAACTAGTCTAAAAGTTGATAAAAATCTTTCAAAATTTCTTAATCAAGTAACAATTTGGACATTATATATTATCAATGATAAAAAAATTTTGAAGGGCCGGCCCGGTGGCGCACTGGATAGTGCGCCGCTTGGGAAGTGCGGCGGCGCTCCCGCCCGAGGGTTCGGATCCCACATACAGACCGGNGGTCCGGTGCGGGGGCGACACTGAGGGTTGCGATCCGTTGCCGGACATGGAAAAAGACAAAAGACAAAAAAAAAAATTTTGAAGAGGAATGATAAAGCTTGAATTTCTAATATATATTTTACTTTACATTTGGATAAAACCACAGATATGCAGAGTATAAATCAACTCCTTGAATATGTGTAGTACATATGTGACAGAGAAGTGTTCAACAACTTTTTATCATCAGAAGACTGTGCCATAAAAAAAGTCTTTTTTTTTTTTTTCATTTAAATTAAAGTGATTTTGTGAGCCATGAAGAGAACAATAAAAACGGTATTTGGATCCATACCAACAATGCACATAGATTTTCTCTAATATTTTATTCACAGAGGATAATCGTAGCCAACAATATGCCTCACAATCTTGATCCTAGGTTGAAACACACTATGGAAATTTTTGCTATGATTGAAATGCAGCCAGGATATGTGTATTTTTCAGTCTGATGTGTTAAGAAATGGTCAGTGAATCTAAAACTCTACTTCTTTCATACTGACACACAGTGGTTCATAAAAAAAACCAAAATGTTCTCTTTTTTAAGTTGGGGATAGAAAGAAAACATTTCTTTGTGACCTGATTACTCATTTACTTAGAATGTGTTGAAATATTTCAAAGTTTCAGTCAGTATCTCGAATACACTGAATCTATCATTTCAGAACTAAATAATTATAATTTCTAAGGTTCAGGACTAGAACTTCTTTAAGAAGACCAAACTGTGAAGAATTCTTTAATCATTATGGCTGGGCCGGCCCGGTGGCGCACTGGATGGGTGCGCCGCTTGGGAGGTGCGGCGGCGCTCCCGCCCGAGGGTTCGGATCCCACATGCAGACCGGTTCCCGCTCGCTGGCTGAGCGAGGCGCGGGAGCGACACCGAGGGTTGCGATCCCGTTGCTGGTCCCCGGTCCGGTGCGGGGGTGACACTGAGGGTTGCAATCCGTTGCCGGACACGGAAAAAGACAAAAAGACAAAAAAAAAAAAAAAAAAATCATTATGGCTAATAATTTTCTTCCACTGTCAGAAAATTATTATTGATGATGTTTGAAAATTCACATCTAAATGCTGCCTCAGACCATGTAAAAATATTTTTCAGAAACACATTCGACCAAAGAATCAGTTGGTATTCATCTTTCAAGTTGAAAGATAAGTTGAAAGTCGAAACTTTATATATGATGTGTTTTGTCTAATGGAATATGGAAAGTAATCTTCATGGATAAATCTATTTTTTCTGAGTCATTGTTTTACTTGAATATTCAAAATTTTCTAATTATTCTTAAAATTATAAATTGGAATCATCCAATTTAGAAGGAATAGAATAAGGAAATATTCTAATTGTGGAATCTGGACATATGTCTTAAGCTATATTTTATCAAGCTGGATGTAGATAACCTAGCTAGCACCTTGCACACAACTAATGGCCATGAACTGGTCTGCAAATGCTAAGAAACTGAGACACACTGTGCTAGAAATTCTGACTGAGTTTCTCTCTCTTATGAAAGCCCCCACCCCTGGACCAGGGAATTACCCTGTATGCAGAGTGTTGACTAAGTTAATGATAGTACTTATTCTTGCCATTTTTTTTCCCCAAGATTGAAACCTTATAATTGATTTTTTTTTTTTTTTTGTCTTTTGTCTTTTTTTTTCCCGTGTCCGGCAACGGATCGCAACCCTCAGTGTTGCCCCCGTACCGGACCAGGGACCGGCAACGGGATTGCAAACCTCGGTGTTGCTCCCGCACCTCGCTCAGCCAGTGAGCGGGAGCCGGTCTGTATGTGGGATCCGAACCCTCGGGCGGGAGCGCAGCCGCGCTTCCCAAGCGGGGCACTATCCAGTGCGCCACCGGGCCGGCCCTTTATAATTGATTTTTGACCCATGATTCAATCTAATTTTTTCTTTTTTTGAGTATTTTTTTGGAGCAGCTTTAAGTTGCAGCAAAATTTAAAGGAAGATATATTGATTCCCCATATACTCTTTGGATAAATACCATGGAGCATGATTACTGAATCGTGTGGCAAGGTATGCTCAGTTTTTTGTTTTTTTTTTGTCTTTTGTCTTTGTTCGTGTCCGGCAACGGATCGTAACCCTCAGTGTTGCGCCCGTACTGGACTGGGACTGGCAACGGGATCGCAACCCTCGGTGTTGCTCCCACACCTCGCTCAGCCAGTGAGCGGGAACCGGTCTGTATGTGGGATCCGAACCCTCGGCAGGAGGGCCACCGCACTCCTAAGCAGTGCACTGTAGCAGTGCGCCACCGGGCCGGCCCAAGGTATGCTCAGTTTTGTAAGAAACTGCCGAACTATCTTCCAATGTGACTGTACCATTTTGCATTTCCATAGCAATGAATGAAAGTTCCTGTTGTCAGTGTTCCAGATTCTAGCTATTCTAATAGGTATGTAGTGGTAGCTCGTTGTTATTTTGATTTGCATTTTTCTGATGACATATGATGTGGAGTGTCCTTTTTATGTTTATTTGCTATCTGTGTGTCTTCTATGGTGAGATGTCTGTTAAGGTCTTTGGTCCATTTATTAAATGGTTTGTTTGTTTTTTCATTGTTGAGTTTTAAGAGTTTTTTTGTACTTTAGATAACTCCTTTGTCAGATGTGTTTTTTGCAAATATTTCCTCCCAGTTTATGGCTTGTCTTCTCAATCTCTTGACAGTGTCTTTCACAAAGCAGAAAGTTTTTGTTCTTAATGAAGTCCAACTTATCAATTATTTATTCTATAGAGCATGCCTTTGGTGTTATATCTAAAAAGTCATTGCTATACCCAAGGTCATCTAGGTTTTCTCTTATATTATCTTTTAGGAGTTTTATACTTTTGTGTTTTACATTTAGGTCCATGATCTATCTCAAGTTAATTTTTGTGAAGGGCTAGGTTAGTCTAGACTCATTTTTGTTGTTGTTGTTACGTGGGTGTTCAGTTGTTCTAGCACCTTTTGTTGAAAAGACTCTTTGCTCCATTGCATTGCCTTTAATCCTTTTTGAAAGATCAGATGACTATATTTATATGGGTATATTTCTGGGCTCCTTATTCTGTTCCATTAATATATTTGTCTGTTCTTTCACCAATACCACACTTTCTTGGTTACTATCGCTTTACAGTAAGTCTTGAAGTCAGATAGTGTCAGTTCTCCAACTTCATTTGTCTCTTTCAGTATGTGTTGACTCTTCTGAATCTTTTGCCTCTACATACACACTTTAGAATCAATTTGTTAATATTCGCAAAATAACCTGCTGGCATTTGGATTTGGATTGCACTGAGTCTATAGATCAAGTTGGGAAGAACTGGTATCTTGACAGTATTAAGGCTTCCCATTCATGTACCCATCTCTTCATTTGTTTAGTTCTTTGATTTCATCCATCAGAGTTTTATAGTTTTCCTCATATAGGTCTTATAAATATTTTTTTTAGATTTTTACCCAAGTATTTTACTTTTGGAAGTGTTAATGTGAATGGTATTGTGTTTTTAATTTCAAATTACACTTGTTTATTGCTGGTATGTAGGAAAGCAATTACATTTGTACATCAACTTTGTATCCTGCAACCTTGCTATAATCACTTACTAGTTCTAGGAGTTTTTTGTCGATTCTTTCAGATTTTCTACACAGACAATCATGTCATCTGTGAACAAAGAATTTTATTTCTTTCTTCCCAATCTGTATGACATTTATTTCCTTTTCTTGTTTTATTGCATTGACTAGTACTTCCAGTATGATGTTTAAAAGAGTGCCAAGAGGGAACATCCTTGCCTTGTTCCTGATCTTAGTGGGAAACTCTTTAGTTTCTCACTGCTAGGTATAATATTAGCTATAGGTTTTTTGTAGATATTCTTTGTTACCCAATTCCCCTTTGGAATTGGGGAAGTTACTCTCTATTCCTGGTTTACTAAGAGGTTTTATCATAAATGGGTTTTGGATTGTGTCAATGCCTTTTCTATGTCTGTTGATGTGATCGTGTGATTTTTCTTCCTTAGCTTGTTAATATGATGGATTACATCAATTGATTTTTAAAGGTTGAAATAGCCTTGTATACCTGGGATAAATACCACTTGATAGGTGTGTATAATTATTTTTATACATTGTTGGATTTGATTTTGTTGAGGATTTTTGCGTCTATGTTCATAAGAAATTTTGGTCTATAGTTTTCCTGTGATGTCTTTGTTTGGTTTTGGTATTAGGGTAATGCTGGCCTAATAGAATGACTTAGGAAGCATTCCCTCTGTTTCTATCCTCTAAAAGAGATTATGGATAATAGGTATAATTTCTTCCTTAAATGTTTGGTAGTCAATCTGATTTCCTATTGTTGTTCAGTACCTGGGTGTTCCACAAATGTTATTGGAAATGCTAGAATCAACTGCTTCCAGCTTTGGTAGCAAAATAGACTACTACATTCCTTTGAGTATGGACCACCCATGAGCTCATTTTGGGGCTCATTGTTAAGAAAGACATGTTTATACCTTCCTCCTGATGGCTTCTTCCCTGTGGAGGTAGCTCAACAGGTGAAACATACCTGTTCTTCACTATATCTTCATTGGTCTGATTTGTGACTTGGGATGAAGAAACTGGGTAGATGTAACACAGTGGCTTCCTCAACATGTTTCTTCTTGGGATCATGCCAAACATGGATCAGGGGCTGTTCTCACATGGGACAGCTGGCCAGGGTCCAACACTACCTGTGATAAGGTGGATAAATATGTCTAATCCTAGGGGTCAGTACTAGGGACTCACCTGGCCTGCAGATGCATTACACTTACCAATATCAACTTCTCTTGGTAATAAAGGAGGCATTTTGGTTTTCCCTTTGCCTATTATTTTCATATCTCTTACCCTTTTATAAATCAAGTTGGAAATGTTGGTGCTATTATTTAGTTTTGTCCAAATCCCATTACGAGCCACTATTGCCAGATCACTTTCTTCCACTGCCGTCCCACCTGGTGATAAGAATTTGCATGGTCTTTCAGCTCACTTCCCCCTACTATCCAGAAACAATATGCCTGGACCTAAAAGAAGCTCAAACTATAGTAAGACCGAGGATCAGTCAACAGCCTCTGATTTGTCCAGTTATGAAAACATTTAACAGCTATCAGTCAGTCCATATATCTCCATCTTGTGTATTAGAGACCATTTCAAAGGGCTTGCAGATATCCGATGCATCCCTACGTTCTACCCAACTGGTAAAAGTATCAGAAAAGAAAGTAAGGCTAAGTTTGTTGTGACTTTATGTTAGTAAATGCTACTAGACTGATGGTAAAGCTAAATTACATATTTATATAAGCCCTGTGTCTGGCATGTATTGCATACTCAATAAATGTCTTGATGAATGAATGAATCAACTAATCGAACTCCTAATAATTATATTTTTAAGTTATAAATATTTACAAACTATCTTTTTAACGTTAATTCCTTCAGTTTTTTCTTGCTCTAATTTCAAATTCATTAATATGCATTCCTAGAATCCCTCCTTATTATCTTGTTGGTAAAATAGATAAACGTTTACCTTCCCCGAGTCTTCCAGCCTAACTTTTCTTCTCCATCATTTCTTAATGAGTAGTTGTGCTGGCTCCATAGACACATATGAATTTTATTAATATATTCTGTGCCCTGAGATGTAATTATTCTGGCTCTGGGAATCTGAATTCATTTAAAGCATATTAAATGTTCTTTTATTATCTTTTATCTTTGGCAAAGAGTCCTCTTAAAGATAGCTTTTCTACCATTTATACTTAGGAACTATTCCCCTTTGTGGTGAAGCAAATTAGGAATTGAGTAATTTACTTTTCCTCTTTCATGTGTTAACATTCTAATATCTGCCCAAAGAAGCACACCTCTGTTTCCTTTGTGTTGTTATTGACAACTTTGCAGCCTCTGCTGTACCTGGCAACATTCTTTTGATTTTATACAATTCTTTGTTGTTTTTCCTGGCTATGATTTTCTTCTGTACTTTGTACATATGCTTATATTTAAAGAACAGAGCCTAGGAGACATTTTTGGGGGTCATTCTCTTTCTCTGAGAGTCTACCACCAGATTTAGGGTGTGCACTACATAATCATGCTCTCTGACCACAGTTGGTTGGACAAGGGATGGACAGGCAGGGAATTAGACTCTCCCAGCAATGTAGAGACTGCACTGGTATTTTAGTCTGGGCTGGTCATTTGAATGGAGAGATTATGAGCTCAAAAGTCATGAAATGGGGCATAATTGAACTGTGCACAGTGAATTAGTGAGAGGAGAAGGGACAGATGTGCAGAGTAAGCAAAGACAGTGAACAAGAAGATGAGCTCCTGATGGCTTTCTAGGTCCGAGCAAGTCACAGCAGGATAATCTTTGGAAATTATAATTTATATTCCCTATTCATCCTTGTTCCCATTATAGACCCTCGGTGTTCCCTTGACTCTCAAAGTGACAGGGTAAAAAGCAGAAGCTCCTTGAAGACCATGCATAGAAGCAGCGCAGGGCTGTGCTTAAGAGCACATGTTCTGTGTGTCACTTCCTGGCTGTGGGAACCTGGGCAGGTTACTTAACTACTCTGTTCTCTCACCTGTAAAATAGAGGTAATACTGCCTACCTCATAGGGTTGTTGGGACAATTAAATTAATTACAAATGTTAAGTTCTTATAACAATTACCATTATATTGTAAAGGAACTAATATGTGCAAGTTATTTTTATTATTCTTGTGTTACCCCTAAACCTTAAACTTACTGAAGAGTAATACTGTGTGTTCTGGGGGTAAAAAAAGAGAAGCACCTCTGAGGACATGGAGTGTGTCTGGAGGAAGCAGATCAAGAGAAATGAGAATGGCCTGGAAGAGCAGCAACTCATGCAACACTGTAAAGCCATATGTGAGGAGGACAGGGCTCAATCTGGGCATAGGGGCAGGGGAGGCTACCTCGTGAGTCTGAGAAAGCAGGACCCTGCTCCCAAGCTTTGCCAGAGGTCCCCGTGCCAGGGGATGGTAGGTATGACTGACACTGCTAGCTGCTTCCCAATTTTCATTCTTACCTTCTTTAGTAAAAGAATGCCAAATTTTTAGCTGGCCACCATGTGAAGCACTGTATTTCCCAGCCTCCTTTTAGTGAGGTTTGGTCATGTGACTACATTCTAGCCAATGAGACATGTCAAAACAAATAAAGGACACCTGAATGGGAATGAACAGAAGTCATTTATTCAGAGCTCGGTAGGGCAAGGGAGTCACCCACCATCATTTTCGTTTGTCAGAAATTCAAAGGCAGACAGAGAAGTGGTGAAGCTTAAAGTGAAAAAAAAGACAGACTTCAGGGATGCTCTGATCAGAGGCTGCTGGCATGCAGAAGCCGGAGGCACGCTAACTGGAAATGGGACATTGTATGTGATTGGTTTAGGGAGCAAGTTTGGCTTGCTCTGGTTGGTCTTGAGTGGAAGTGGGGGACAAAAAATAGGAAAGCTGGCAGTCATTGACCCAGTCTTGACAATTCTTGGCCCACTGCTGTAGAGGTTGTGGTTTGATTTCCTGGGCTGGCAGCTGCAGAGGCTCTAGGTCAGAGTTCTATTGTCAGATATGGTCTGGCCATTGTCCATTTGTGTATTCATTTTCTCAGACATAAGCAAACATACTATCCATCACTATGGGGATGTCTTCTTTAAAAGAAGGACTAGCTAAGACTATAAACTCCAGAGCCAGAATGACTCGGTTTAAATCCCACCTCTGTCACTCACAGGCTGTGTGACCTTAAGCAAGTTACCTAACCTCTCTGTGTTCAGCTTCCAATTCTAAAATGAGATAATAATAGTACCTGCCTCACTAAGTAGTTAGAAGGCATAATGAAATAATTTATAAGCACTTAGGACAGTCTCTGGTCCTAAATAAAACAGGATAATAATAGTACTTGCCTCACTAAGTTGTTAGAAAGCATAATGAAATAATATATAAGCACTTACGACAGTCCCTGGTCCATAATGCACTTGTTAAGTTTCATACTATAATTCTTCTTCTCTTTCTCTATTTTGTCTTTGATTCAAAGACCTTGGACCATCTTGGACTCTGAGGCAGCATTTTGAGATTGATGGGGGTGGGGGCAGGGAGCTGTGGCAAAAATGGAGCTGGTGTCTGATGATCAAAAAGCCACTGTCCCAGCCCTGCACAGACTACCTGTGGATTTTTTTCTTTTTTATATGAGAGAAAAATAGACTTCTATCTCAATCAAGTCATTGCTATTTTGTGTTTAAATTTTGTATGCAGGCACATCAAATCCTTTCTGATACATCAGGAAAGTAGCAGAGCCCCCATGTCTGAAATATAGGCTGGGACAATGGGGAAAGGGAACAAGGGGACACTCCATGGACTGCTCACCAAAGACTGGAGAGGCCTCCTCTGTCCCTTTGGATGAAAGTGGGTGAGGAAGCCCCCGAATAACCAAGATCTTGTGTCCCTCCAATTTGGCAAAATGGGAAAATCGAAATCAGATGCAAGTTGATTTAAAGAAAACCAAGACATGTAATATTCTCACATACCTGAGTTTGTTGCTTGAGATTCACAACCACCATAGAGGATTAGCTGCTGTTGGGTTTTGTGATTTATCCCAGAATTCTCTTGATACATTCCTCTTTATTTAATTTTAAGTTAATTTGATGTGAATTTGTTACACCCGAAAAGACCCTACCTAAGACATAGACCCTACCTGTGCAGGCTCATTAATTTCTTAAGTTGTTTCTGGGTTTTGTGATTTATCCCAGAATTCTCTTGATACATTCCTCTTTATTTAATTTTAAGTTAATTTGATGTGAATTTGTTACACCCAAAAAGACCCTACCTAAGACATAGACCCTACCTGTGCAGGCTCATTAATTTCTTAAGTTGTTTCTTTCTTCTGTCTCTGGCTAGGAATATTTTAAACCATAGTTAGATTTCATTTTTAGGGTCCCAATATCCCACTTGTGGTGTTTTGCTTTCATAAAGAATCAGTTCCTGGGGTCGTATCTATTTTTTGCCTCACATTTGACAGCTGCATTATCAAAGTCTAGAACCTGGGGGCTTCCCCCTTCAGCCCCTGCTGATTTCATGCTGACCTGTTTCTTTCATTTCCTTGTCATTTCCAGACAACCAGTCAGTTGTTCCTTACTGACCTAAACTAAGTCCAGAATGGCAGTTCTTGCTGCCTCTTCTACCAGCTGAGCAGGGAACTGTCAATAAGCCAAGCCAAGAATTTACCAGCTGGAATTCTACCTGTAGAATTAGTCCACCTGGAGATGTGTGGCTTCTTGAATCCTTCAAATGTGGTTTTACACATGTGGAGGACAACAGAGGAGATTCTTAGGCCTGGTGTGGATAATGTCAATGGGGACTGTCTATTATTTAATCCATGCACAGATGCAACAGTCCTTGAAATTGGTGGACTATTAAAGCAAACCGAAGCCAAACGCTAGAGAAAAGTATCTGAAAAGAACTGAGAGAAATGGCACCAGGAGTGTGAAACTCAATACCCCTGTTTTGTCTCTGATTCACTCTGCGATCCTGTGCAAGCCACTCTAATGTGGAGAGGAGACTCTTCCCATCTCTAAAATGGGGATAATTATCGCTCTTTTGGATAGCTTGCAAAATTGTCTGATAAAGTGCTTAGGAGCATAACTATGTTCTGTTCAAATGTATGCTATTGTCATGATCTTAATGTGTCAACAATCAGCCTCCCATTCCCATGTTAATTGTTCCAGCCATGCAAGAGGACGGACAGGAAAGAAAACTAGCATCTGTTCAGCAGCAAGTACGTATCAAGCACTATGCTAAGGATATTACGTTTGCACTTTCGTTTAACCTTCGCATTAGCCCGATGCAATAAATATTAACTCACATATTTCTGTGTTCATTTTGCAGACAAGGCTCAAAGAGTTTAAGTAATTGTTTGCACAAGTCTCACAGCTGGTAAATTTTAGAGATAAAATTCAAATTCTAAGTTTGTTCCAAAGCTGGTGCATGTGTGCCTACACCACACACAGAGGCCATTGCACAGGGAGGTGAGTGAATGAGTAGATGGAATTCCAAGTCAATCTTAGAGAAGCTCTTTTATCCTTGCCATGAAGAGGTAATAGGCCTCCCTAGGTGATAACACCTCTCCCCACAGGACACAGAAAGCCTTTAAACAGTATTAATAGTATAGACACAAGAAAGGCTTTAGAAATCATCTCAATCGGGCTGGCCCGGTGGCGCACTGGATAGTGCGCCGCTTGGGAAGCGCAGCGGCGCTCCCGCCCGAGGGTTCGGATCCCACATACAGACCGGTTCCCGCTCACTGGCTGAGCGAGGCACGGGAGCAACACCGAGGGTTGCAATCCCGTTGCCGGTCCCCGGTCCGGTACGGGGGCAACACTGAGGGTTGCGATCCGTTGCCGGACACGGAAAAAGACAAAAAGACAAAAAAAAAAAAAGAAATCATCTCAATCAACTCTTGCATATTTAGTATGAAGAAGGAGATGAGATAGGGGAATGATTTGCTCAAGAATGAGGAGCTGTGCAGAGATGGGTCTGGGAAGATAATCCAAGTTCATTCATTCACATACTCATTTGGCAAATATCGATTTAGAACCTACTACATGTTAGGATCTTGAACTACCCGGGTGAATAAAAACAGTTCCAGTTCTCACCCACCTCTAGAGCTTCCAGCCTCGTTAAAGAGATAATCGTTGAACAAATTATTACAAAAATGAATGTGAAATGTAACAGTGACAGGTGCTCTGCAGAAGGAGACATGCTTGGTACTGTGAAAGACATGACCTGGAGCACCTTGGTGAAGCACTCTAAGCTTTAACTTCCACATTTGCAATATCAGGATGAAAATGTGCCCAGTGCTGCTATCTCAGGACTGTCTTGTGAAGCAGGCAGGATGCTGTATATGAAAAGTGTCAAGGGTTGTAATACCAAGAGGGACCATAACCAAAAATACAAGAGGCAGTCGGGATTGACCGTCTGTCTTTCCTCTTCTGTGTGTCTTGTACTTCCCTCTCTGCTTCCTGGTTCCTTGTGTCCTGCTCCCTGTTGTCTCAGGCCTCTCACTGCTCAGTCCTTCCTTCCTCTCCTTTCTACCCTGCTGGTGGCCCTCAGAGCCCAGCCTTTCTCCCTTCTCTCAAGGAGCCATAGAGAAAACACCTGTGAAGGTGACAGAGCAAACCACTAGGAAGATAAAAAAAAAAAAGAGAAGTATCCACTTTGCATGCGTGTGTGTGAGTGTCACATCCCAGGAGCTACCTCATGTAAACCTCTCAGCCCTGGGAGATAAGGATGCTTTGCAGATGACGACATGGAAGATCAGAGAGGCGCAGTAATTAGCTAGCAAGTGGCCTTTCTGGGATTCAAAATGAGGACTTTTTTGAGCCTGAGCTATGATATCTTGCTCCCCCGGCAATAAATATTTATTGAGCATCTACTTTGTGTGGGGCACGATGCTAGAGGCTGGGGATATGGTTTCTTTCTAAAGGAAAACAACTTCCAAAGGACCACCCTTGGATCCCATTACTAAAACGATCTCACTCAGCCAGTCAGAGGAAGGTAGACCCCTCCCTCAGAGCCAGGACTGACTATTTCTGGTACTAATTTCTGTTTTTCTCCTTGATTAGGATGCTTCTCTGTGTTCATCTTCTGCACGAAACACTGAGCTTCTTCTCAGTGTCTTCTTTCAATATCTGTGGGGCTGAAGCCCGGGCACACACACAAGGCTCTCATGGACCATTTGTTGCATTTAATGAAAGAAAGAGGAACATCCCACCCCAGGAAGAGAATGAGCACAAGAGAATGAGAAAAAAAGAAAAAAATGGTAAAGGAGAGTTGGGGAGTGGAGATGCCTGGGATAGAATGAGAGATCGCAGGTTTCGGAGATGTCGGTGTTTTCCACATGAAATGTTAATGCTCACTGCATGCTGACTCCACACCTGGTATTGCCCCAAGGAAGAAGGAAGCCTGGCATTACCCACAGTGGGAGCGGTACAGTTTCTGGAGCATCGTGGAATTTAAACTGACACTCATTCAGCATGCACTGAGCGCCTCTCTGTGTTGAGGACGTGCCAGTGGTGGGGACACAGCGGTGAGCAGGGTGTGGCCCTTTCTCTCCAGGAGTGCCCAGTCCAGCCTGGAGAGAAGAGGGTGTGGAGGGTACTTGTGATGGCAACTGAGGTCTCCCCACACGACGTCGTCATCAACACTCTCAGAGTCTGGCAATGTTTAAACTTCCAGACAGCAATGAGATTTGGGACGTTTGGAAGTGCTGTGGGCTTCTGTCTGAGACTCTCTCCCCTGACTTACCTACACTCACTCCTTAGATGATCTCATGCTGCCTCTGACCAAGGGCATTTGAGCCATGTTTCTGTGTCCCAAGTTCAAACTGTAATTCAAAAGTGGCTCTCAGAAGGAGAGTGTGCAAAAATGGTCTTTTACAAAAAGTATAAAAAAGAAAAAATGAATGAAAACCAAGACATAACACAAAATGAAACCAAAAAGGATGAAAAAAACCCAAGCCAAAACAAACCGAAAAACAGCCAAGACCAAAACTAACACTAAACCCCGTAGGTGATTCTAGAAGTTCTGAATTTCTGTTGGTGAGTGAGGCGTGAAGGGAAGGAGGCTTGGAATCAGAAGACAATGCCTGCTCTGCTCCTGGGCTTGGGAACTGACCCTCGGTGTCGCCTGTTTCCTGATCTCTGAAACCATGTATCCCATCCCCGTGGTACAGAAGCAAAGCGCCGGGGAAGCAGGTGCAGCGCCGCTGCGACGTTTGCTCCCAGCTCCCAGACGAGTCCTCGTTCCAGGAATGTTCACAGTAACTTGACTCGGCTCCCTTCTCCCACTCAGTGGAGCACTAGTGCTGAACAGGAGGAAAAACAGCTGGAGAGTCCTCTAGCAGACAGTGTGCTATAAAGTACAGTAAACACTCGTGTTAACTCCTTTAATCTTCACAAAATACTTAAGGAACACGCAGGGTTTATGTCTTTTTTACAATGGAGCAAACCCAGGGCAGAGACACTGACTGGTTTCACCATGACCCGGCTGTGAAGGGTTGGTGAAGACAGGAGCTCAGGTACGTGTGACATCTATTATGGAGCGTGACCTCAAGGACTGCCTCCAGCCCAGGACTTCCTGAAAGAACTTCTGCAGATTTTCCTCCCTCCTCTCATTTCAGCCAACCCCTTCCTGGGGACAGGGAACAGCAGGGAGGGTCACATTCTTCTCTGCTGAAGGCCCCATGGTCAGTCACTGCTGTGGCTGCTGGCGTCCCCACCTGTCTTTCCGCAGCCCTTCAGTCTGGGGACCGTTGTTTTTCCTGAGCACGCCTGCCCTTCATCCCCTTTGGCCTGCCCACGGACTGTTCCTCCTGCTGGACGGCCTTCAGTCCTACCTTCCTGTCAATGCTGAACTCAAGTGTCACCTCCTTAGGAAGCCTTGCTGGGGCCCAGCCTGGATTAGGCAGCCCCTCCTGCCCCCACAGCGCTCTGTGCCTGTCAGTCAGAGTGACGACCAGTTACTCCATTCTCTCTCAGGGGACATGAGAGCACCTACAGAAATCCTTTCTTTGACCCCAAATTCCTATCAGGATACCCCCCTGCAGCAGGCAGAGTTCCCGTGAGAGCCCCTGCAGAAATCCTTTCTTTGACCCCAAATTCCTATCAGGATACCCCCCTGCAGCAGGCAGAGTT
>NW_007727861.1:71149-74571 GCF_000696425.1 Galeopterus variegatus | reverse complement strand
CTAAAAGGGCCCGCAAGATTCCCGCCCCCTGGTGTACATGCCCTGTATAATCCCCTCCCCTTGGGGGTGGGCAAGACCTGGGAATAGGATGGCATATCACCTCTATATAAAATTCTGTCTTAGCAGGCTGAAGGGAGATGCTCTCCTGCTGGCTTGGAAGAAGTAAAGTGCCATGTGGAGGAGAGGACCACTTGGCAGGGGATGGTGGGTGTCCTCCAGGAGCTGACGATGGCCCTAGGCCAACAGCCAGCAAGAAAGCGGGGCTCATAGTCTTACAACAGCAAGGAACTGAGTTCTTCCAACCATCAGTGAACTAGGAAGAGTTGCGCCTATGTGGGCCAGCATGGCCAGGGAGCAGAGGCTGGGGCCCATGTGTGGATGGACGAGGAGCCAGAGGAGGAGGAGCTGCTGAGAAGGGACCCGCCCCTGCTGCAGGGCAGGGCCCCGAGGCACTGGTGTGGTGTGCCTGGTTGTGGGAGGGGGCTCTGGTCCCTTTCCCCATGCCAAACTGGTTTTAAAATATCAGCTCGCAGGAAACTAGTGCCAGAACCCACAGGTGAGGAGGCACTAGAGTCACCCCCTTGAGCGCAGAAATGGGGAGCTCACTCCCTGACAACAGTTCAGAAAATGCTCATTAAAAAAAACAAACAAACAAACCCACAAACACACTAAGTGAACCAAGGAATGAGTGGCAGGTGGGCCAGGAAGGGATCTGCCTGCAGGGATGAGGCTGTTAACTGGTGGACATAAGGGATACTTCTAGAAGGCAAACCCCTCAAGCCGCAGATGAGAACCATGGCGAGGCTGATGCCTTGATTGCAGCTGTGTGAGACCCTGAGCACAGGTTCCAGATAACATGTACCTGGACTCTTCATCCATGGAAACTGTGAGATAATAAATGTGTGTTGTCTTAAGCCACCTCGCTTGTGGTAATTTGTAGACAGCAATGGAAAACTAATACATTCCCCAAAGAGATTAAATGCACAATGAGGGCTCTGTTACAACTGCATGCCATTTCATCCTCCGTCAGGGCAGCCGCAGAGCATAGTGGTTAAGAATGTGAACTTTGGGGTCAACCTGCCGGGGTTCAAATCCCAGCTCTGCTACTTACTGTGTGACCTTGGGCAAATTACTTAACCTCTCTGTGCCTCAATGTGCCCCTCTGTAAAATGGGTCTAGTGATAGTAGCTATCTTAGGTTACTACTTGAACTTATTATTGAACTTACTAAAAAACTTAGAACTATGACAGAGACATAGCAAGCACTACCTAAGTGCTTCCTAACATAATTGTCAAATAAAAAACAAAGCTGAATTTGTGTTTGCAAACACAGACTCATACTACAGACATGAAAACTGAGTTCCAGAGAGATGAATTGTCTTGCTCAAGGGTGGAGGGACAAGGCCAGAGAGTTCTAAATTCCCAATTTATTTGGGGAATTTTAGTTTGAATCCTGAAAGTAAAGGCTCTTGGAGCCCACAAGATAAAAGTTATATACTAACACTTTCATGGGGAAATCAGGTCTAAATCAGGGTCAAGAAAAACAAGGCAGTTTCAGGCATCCCTATACTGGGTGGGCCACTTAAATCAGATTTGCCTTATTGTTTTTCAGGCCAGACAAGCTTATCTTGCTTGACAAAATTTTAGACAGTTCTTAAGCCCGTTTTTCCACTAGGCCTTGTCTTTGGGTCCTGCCTTCAGTCTGCTAAGTCCAGCTGTAGCAAGAATCCTGCAAAGTCGGTTTAGAGAGAATCCCCCACTCTTGATATCTGATCATATTCTTCATCTCCCACCTTTGGTGTCTAGATTCTTGGCCTGCCTACAGCAAGAGTCCCGCTAAGTCGGTTTAGCAAGAATCCCCCACCCTTGATGTCTCCTCTTAGTGACTCTCCATCCACGACTCCTCACTATGTTTGTTGGCCATAAATTCCCCGCTGTCTTTGCTGTCTTTGGAGCTGAACCCCATCTCTCTCCCTGAGTTGATAGTTTTGGCATCTATTGCAATATTCCTAAATAAAGTCTTCCATATCCTCTTAACAAGTGTCAGAATAATTTTTTGTTTAACAGTTGTCATCTGTCTTGGAAGCCTGGAGTGAGCCCCATTCTACACGCCCTGTCACACCATGGCTCCCTGCCGTAGGTCAAATGTGTCCCCCCGAAGTTCCTGTGTTAGAAACTTGATCTTCATTGTAACAGTATTAAGAGGGTGGGAAATCCACACATGGTATTTGAAAGGTGGGGCATTTGAGAGGTGATTGGATCTCCAGGACTGTGCCCTCATGAACGGACTGATCCATTCATGGAGTAATAGGCTGATGGTTTAATGGGTTGTCACGGGCATGGTTCTGATAGCTTTAAAAGGAAAGTGAGTGAGAAGGTCAGCTCTCTTGCTCTTGCTATTCTGGCCATGTGATACCCTGTGTTTTGGTAAAGAGCCTCCACCAAGAATGCCCTCACCAGATGCACCCACTGGACTGTGGACTTCCCAACCTCTAAAACTATAAAAAATAAATTCTATTTCTTTATAAATTACCCAGTTTCATACATTCAGTTATAAGCAACAGAAACAGACTAATATCCTCCCTCCTCCCTCCATCACCTGTATGTCACTATTCACAAACCTGTCTCCCCGCAGTACTGGGGTTCCACGAGAACAAGGGCTATGTCTTATTCAGTTTTGAATTATTACCAGCTGGCACAGTAGCTGAACCCCAGTAACTATTCTAAAAAATGAACCAATCACTTGCTTAAATGGGGATTTTCTGCAGTATCTAGTGATGAATGCTAGACATGCTGATAGGGCTCCACAAATATTTGGAAATAAGCTGATTCTTAAAGGTATGAATAGACCATATTACGTGGGGTCTGTGGACCAGCAGCATCTGCACCACTGGGGGTTCGTTAGAAATGCAGAAACTCAGGCTGCACCACTGGATTAGTGATTTCTATGCACATTAAGGTTTGAGAAGCACCGGAATAGGCCAAAGAAAAGATAAACTTCCTAGTGACTAGGCTTATTCTGACTATCAAGGTCCTCAAAAGCAGAGTTTCTATAATCATGTGTTTATCTGAATCCCTGGGTAGACCATTGAAAACATGAGCATTGGAGCCACATAGGTCTAGGTTTGATTTTCAATGCTCTCATTTAACCTCTCTGAGCTGCTGTTCCTTATTTTCAAAATGAAGATACTACCTACATTATACTTTCTATTGCTGATTAATTAAGAGAATGTACACTGCTCCCCTCCTTCCCAGTCTTTGACTTATCACTGCGTGTGTTACACAGAATGGGTTGTAAATACTGAGCAACACTAAGAAAAGGCATAGACTCTAACAGGGGGAGACCACGTGCTGGGCTTAGTACATGATGGATCTGGGAACACCACAGACCAGCAGACAGACTCCTGTCTGCTGATGGTCCCC
>NW_007727861.1:67619-69756 GCF_000696425.1 Galeopterus variegatus | reverse complement strand
ATATGAGGATATATGTCTATTTCTCATTCAAACACTAAACTAAAAAAACTGGCCTGTACTCTTCAAAAATCTCATTGTTTTGAAACACAAAGAATGACCAAGGAAATTGTTCCTGATTAGATACTAGAGACAACTAAATGTGATACGTGATTTTGGGTTGAATCCTGGTATCGGAGTGGAGTGGTCTGGGTTAAAGGTGGGGATTTGCTGCTATAAAGACATGATTAGGACAATTGGCAAACTTTGAATGTAGACTGCATAATAGATGATAGTATCAATGTTAAAGTTCTTGAATCTGATCCTCGTGTGTGGTTTTATAAGAGAATGTTATGTTTTTAAGAAATACATGCTATTTAGGTTTTATGGTCATGGCATCTACAGTTCACTCTCAAATGCTTCAGAAAAAAATACTATAGACAGGGGCCGGCCTGGTGGCGCACTGGATAGTGCGCCGCTTGGGAAGCGCGGCGGCGCTCNAAACTGTGTAGACCATTGAAAACATGAGCATTGGAGCCACATAGGTCTAGGTTTGATTTTCAATGCTCTCATTTAACCTCTCTGAGCTGCTGTTCCTTATTTTCAAAATGAAGATACTACCTACATTATACTTTCTATTGCTGATTAATTAAGAGAATGTACACTGCTCCCCTCCTTCCCAGTCTTTGACTTATCACTGCGTGTGTTACACAGAATGGGTTGTAAATACTGAGCAACACTAAGAAAAGGCATAGACTCTAACAGGGGGAGACCACGTGCTGGGCTTAGTACATGATGGATCTGGGAACACCACAGACCAGCAGACAGACTCCTGTCTGCTGATGGTCCCCATACCCCCTACTCATCCCACCCCACCCACCAAAGCTGTAGAGAACAGTCTTGGAGTTAGAAAAATAGAGTTGATATGTGATTCTACCAATTAATCTCAGAGTCTGTTTCCTCCTCTGTTAAAAGAATAATCCCTCCTCTTATGGGATTCCTGTAAGTGATAGAAGTGACACATTTAGCATGTCAGAGCAGAATAAGTGCTCCATAAATGGTAGTCGTGATTGGTTACAGGCAGGTCTGAACGACATTAGAATGTTCAAAACAGATCTGTTCTCAGAGGACAGAATTAATAGGGGTCTTCCATCAACTTCTTTTTTCCTGCTGGACTAGACATAGGTTGTGTTCAAATAACCCAGTTGATTAAACTCCCAAACTCAGAATTCCCTATTGTGTGGCATAAGATACACTTGACTGCAGAGAACATCACTTAGGTAGGTATTCCTGGGATTTTGGAATCTGAGAGTGACTAGCCTGCAGTGACCAAGCATCCATGGGCCACCAAGAAAACAGGCATTTCTGAGAGGCTTCTGAGGGGAGCTTTCTGTTTTGAGGCCAGATTGCCAAGTCACAATACAAAAAGATGCCTCTGCCCTTCATTTCAGGGGTGCTGGTATTTGTGGGGGGAAGCAGTTTCCTCTGACCTGGGCAGAAGACGCTTCTGATCTTCTGAGGGTCTGGATATTAAATGTTGATCTTAATATTCACGGGGGAAGGAAACCAAGTCACTCAGTTCTACTTAAGTATTAAGTAATCTTTGGGGAGGGTGGAGACTCAAAGCTGAAATGTTAATGAACTAATGTGGGTCCACACATAATGCACTTGGGGAAAGTCAAGAATTTTTCCATTGCTCTTTTGATTTATCTTTTTTCCTAGGAGATCTAAAAAAACTGAAAAAATTATAATGGTTCACATTTACAGGCACATATAATAAACATCCATCCTAACACACAAAGCATTTCAATTAATATATCTTAAAAGTTGCTATAAAATTTTTAAGCAGGTGGAAAATGACCACTTTCATTGTCTGGTGATAAGACAACTAAGTGATGTGTCTGACATATGACAGTGCACATTGCCTTACGGTCCCAACTGTTGGACTGTCTCAGCAATGCATAAACACTGCTAGTATGCCTTCCGAGTCTGGCTTCTTTACACAATCTGCCACAGAATTTTGCCACATGCTACACATAATCTTAGTGAACTCAAAAAGTTACATATGCATACATACCTATTCTATGCATCACATGTTGTATATGAGGATATATGTCTATTTCTCATTCAAACACTAAACTAAAAAAACTGGCCTGTACTC
>NW_007727861.1:66489-67462 GCF_000696425.1 Galeopterus variegatus | reverse complement strand
CAGACTGTGCCTGGCTCACTGTTGTATTCAGAGTGCCCATCACAGAGTAGATGCTCAATAAATTTGTGCAATTCAAAAAGAAATAAAGAATGCAATGAAATTACTGATGTCACGGAAGCCCTTACATTCTTTCTTTGGCACCACTGCAGCATAACTTACCCAGGAATCCATCACAGCTTTGCTCTGAGTGAGCCCTGTCAATCATGTAATGATACCATCATTAATCAGATGGTCTTTGTTCTACACCTTGGGAAACACTTTCCCAGAACTGACTGGCATTCTTTCATTCCAGAAGACATCGTCTCTCAGGACCTTCTCAATGTGTGGAACAAACCAATGACCAAATCCACTAAACATTCAGAATCAGAAACCCTACAATTTTGTGGGGCCATTACTTCCTTTAAGATATCCCCAATCATTCCTTGAGATTAAAGAACACCAACTAAGGACATTTTTGTTAAATAAATGAAAACGAAGACCATGGTATCCCCAACATCAGAATCTGTGGGTCTGAAACCTCTTAGAATGCATATAGCAGATATCAGACATGTCATAAACTTTAATGGCATTAAACTGGAAAATAAATCCTTAGGATTTTTTAAAAGAAAAAGGAAAACGAAGCCTATCACCATGAACTACATGAAAATATGACTGTGTAAGCCCAGTAGCCAAGCTGATTTCAGTATCATATGAGAAGGCAGTGAGCATATATTAGAGGAAATACATGTGTTTTTGAACCCAGCTAGATTTTGGTTCAAATTCCAGCACCTCCATTAACAACCTGTGTGATCTTGACCACGTGACATAATCTCTTGAAGAGCTAGTTCTTTTAGTTAAATCACAGATAATAATACCTTCCTCATATTATCACATGGCTGTGAGCATCCATCAGTGCCAACTACATGGAAGTCCTGGATCAATGACTGGCAGTTTTTATGATCTTTACCAAGAGTGTGCAGCAGCTGTGTCTGAG
>NW_007727861.1:63697-65524 GCF_000696425.1 Galeopterus variegatus | reverse complement strand
ACCCAGAGAAGAATTCTGGGAATCAATTACTACCCCCTGGAGCTGAACCCAGCTGTCTGAATATGCTTATAGATTGCCCAGGTCTATTTCAAATAAATTTTCAGAAAGTCCATGAGCATAGCAAGGCCCGAGTATCTAGGAGAGATTGCTGTCTGGACTGTGTTACCGGAAGGATGTTGAAGGAAGGCTAGAAATCCAATCATCTTCCTACATAGGTTCAAATCCTCATCTGTTAACATTTAATATGTCTCCTCCTTATTGGGGAAGGAAGCAGCATTGATGATTATGTGACTTCGGATTCAAACAAGTAAGACTGGGCTCAAATTATGGTTCTCCCATATATTGACTATGTGAATTTGGGGAAGTTACTTAATTTGACAGAGCTCACTCAGTTTCCTCACCTATAAACAGTAATATTCACTTTGTAGTTTTGCTCCAAGGGTTCAATGGGCTAATGCATGCAAAGGCTCCTGCACACAGAGGTTATTTAATAAATCTAGTTTCCCTGGACAATGAAAGTCACAGGCGCTAAATGAGAGGACTCTGTCCTTCCTCTCAACTGAAAGCCAAGATGGTATTGGCTTATTTAAGCAAGAAAACATCAGTGTGACTCATTTAAAAGCTTGTTTTAAAACCCCAGGGAAGTGATCTGAAGGAATCAACATCCTTTGCAATTACCTCTGCCCAAATGGCTGCAGCTTCTCACATGAGCTGGGGCTGGCAATGAGCTGCTGCTTCCAACTAAGTTCTGGGCATCACACTGTTGCCTTTGCAGACCTCAAACTCCATTGGACTTGCAGCCTCTGTGTTGAACTTGGGGATCAGCCAATGTCTGAGCTCTAGCCTTAAGTGAGATCAGCTTAGAGTATCAGGCACCTGTCTTTGGGGAAACAGGATTTTTTCCTGTTAGTACAGAGTGTCAGTTTCTAGCTTTAATAAATTCATTGTACATGAAGCTACATCATCTTCCAGTTTGTAACAACTGTATCAAAGTAATTAGCACCTTTTTTAATTCTCAAAAGTGACCCAGTTTGGATGACAAAATATATGGTCACTAGCTATGTCCATAAAAATGCAAGCGCAAGCTAGGTACCTGGGCATGATTCAGGTGCCAGGAAAAGATTTTTTTTAAAAAAGGCTTTAGGGAATTCAAAACTGATTTTTAACACTGAGAAACCAGAGCTATCAGCAGATTTTCACTTGGTTCAAGAAGCTGGTAGTGATTAATTCAAAAACTGTATCCATACATCTAGTAAAAGTGGTCCTCTCTAGGGAAGGAAGAGAAATTTGGGTGTGCCTCTGTATGTGTGTACATAGGAAGAGAAAAAGGCAGTGTTGTGCTGCTGGTAAATATTTAACAACCAGCTCTTGGGGGTGGGGTGGGAGATCACTGAAGGTGGGAATTGGAAAGCGATGCACACAGTAAGTTCTTGTGAGCCTGCAGGAGATGGCTCCAGCATGCCACTGAAGAAACTGAACTTTAACATATACTTTGAACAGTGTTTTGAAATATTTTCCTCTTTACAGTATTCATATATTTCTTTTGCAATAATAAATACTGTATATATGGTATATACAAACTATATGTACACACACTCGTATATCTGTATCTGTGTGAGGATTAGTACTAATTATAATTTTCCTAATTTATGTATAAATCTCAGTGGAACATCCACTTGAGCACGTAACACATTCAGTGGCGTCACAAATCAGACTGTGATGGGGTTCCACGTGCCTACCAGGCGACAGGGATGGGGTGCTCACTTTCCTACATTACCATGATTTACCTCGCTGGTCCACATCTGGTACAGGAAAACAACTGGCTTC
>NW_007727861.1:61805-62594 GCF_000696425.1 Galeopterus variegatus | reverse complement strand
ACAAGAGTGGGAGGTGAATGGGGAAGAAACAGTCCGGACTTTCGTTTATTGAATGCAGCTTTCGCTGGTCACATTGCAACTCAATACAAACAGCCCAGCAGAGGGTAGGGCATTAACTCTTGCTCTCATCAATGTAAACACAACATTAATATTGAAGATTAAAGAAAATGGGTAAAAAGTCCAGTGTCTCCTCAATCTGTGTAATGGTGAAGGTGCTTGCCGATGTTTGGACAGGTCCCAAAGGGAGACTGAGGTCGTCACCTTTCCCTGTCCACAAGGAATCAGGCAAGAACATGTAGAAACCCAATCGTGTTCTTCCTGCAGGTCTCTAAATGGACACATGAACTTTCAGAATTGAGCTTCTGTGAATTATTAAAGTTCTCCTAAAGGCCTGAGAGGTTCGTACCTTTCATATGTATTGAAACAGTTCCTTCAGAGCCCTTTCCCCATGAATCAGTCAATGCCAATAGAAAAGATGACCGGGGTAAAACACTTGGCCCTCATATTTCCACAGTCCCCACTGTAGCCCCTGGATTCTGGAGAGTAGGGAATTCAAAGTCATGGGAGCCTTGGTGACAATCCTGAAGAAGCTGCCCATGTTCAAATATTGGCTGAAGACTCTTGTCCTCCTTGCTGGGCCACTGCTGATGGAGGGACACGGGTTGAGGCAGCTGATTTTCCTTTAGAGGCTTAAAGGATCAGATGTTCTATTTTGGATTCCCAGACTAAAAACAAAAACAAAAATCCCCCAAACCAAAATAATAATAATAATAATAAAACAAAACAAAA
>NW_007727861.1:58601-61427 GCF_000696425.1 Galeopterus variegatus | reverse complement strand
CAAAACAAAACAAGAGTGACTTTGAGGATAAAAAACTAATCAACCCCACCTCCAGGTCCTTCCAGATACAACATTCCCATGGGTCGTGGGAACATTTCGACCAACATTTCCAAATGGTCGGTTCAGATCACTGGTTTGCCCTCCCCCTGGATCCCCAACTACATCACAGGGTGAAGAAGACAGTTTCCTCTGAATAAAGAGGCAATTTTGTTTTTATTTCCTGGGATGACTAACTCCCAGCCCTCTGACTTCCCTTGCTCCCCAGCTGTGATGGGGAGCATAATTATTAAAAAGCAATTGGAACATCCTAAAGCCCTGACTCGGTTTTGTGGCTCTGGGGTAAGACGATAACACCTTCACTCCCTCTAACCCCTCTCTGTCCCACTCTTGAAGAGACTTGTACGGGTGGGCTGTTTTTCCACGCTCTGGGAATGCTGGGTTGTGGGGCAGAGAGAGGCTGGCTGGATCCTCGTCCAAGATCCCTGTAGTGAGGGCAGCTTTGTTGGGCCAAAGAGACAAATAAAAACAAACCAAAAAGGCATTGCTCCATTTGGAGGTTGAAGGCTGGGCCCCAAACGGCGAGCAGCTCTCCCCTGCAGCACGGTTCTCCCTGGTGGTGGGCCTCTTGATGCTAGCTGTTGTTCTCGGCCGTGAGATATTTCAGGGCAGCAAAGCCATAGACTCTCCCCTGCAGCACGGTTCTCCGGGCCTCTTGATGCTAGCTGTTGTTCTCGGCCGTGAGATATTTCAGGGCAGCAAAGCCATAGCGGCGGGACATGTCCTGCTGAAACTCTTCCTTCAGGGTTTTGAGACAGATGCGGTATTGCTTGTTGGAACGGAACTTAGTGATGTCGAAGCTGGGGGCATGAGGCATGTGGATCATGTAGGCGTTGGGCAGCACGATGAATTCATATTCCTGGAAGAAGACGAGAGAGGCGTGAGGACGTGCCAGAGCCCGCGGTGAGGGATGGGGAGGGCCCGTGTGAAAGAGCGAATGACTAAGCAGCTGAATGAGCTGGAGAATGACCAACCAGCAGGACAGCACAGCAGCTCTGGAGTGGGACAACAGTTCAAAGCTACTTCCATGACCCTGGACAAAACACTTGACTTCTCTGAGCCTTCATTTTCTCATCTATAAAGTGAAAATAACAATATCTGCCTTGAAGGATGACCCTGAGGGTGAAACTAACAACGTATGGCTAGTGCTGAGCAGAGCTCCAGGCCCACAGAAAGCTCTTGAGAAATGTGAGCTCACACGCTAGGGTGACACACATTACGGGACATTGTCTTGCTCAACTGACCAACATCTGTTTCTGTGATTCCTCATAGGACTTGATGAGAGGTGACTGCCTCAGGAGATTAGTATAAGAGAGGGGACAAAAAAAGAATAAAAGATGACAATGAAAGCAAATGTCCCACTGGACTGAAGCTCATCGAGAACAAAACCCTCCCTGACACATCCTTATTTCAAGTCACACCCTCATACAGTATTCTCAATGGGGCAGAATATAGCTAAATACTCAGATCACAAATAAAAGGCCCCTGAATAGCCAAAGCAAGTGACACAAACTTAGGAGATGTAACTCAGAGGAGAAGCCTGCACACTTTCACGCAGATCTATTCGTTCTGATTTTGGACATAATGTCTGACAAGCTTTGGTCACCTAGTTTCCCAGCCCAGAGCAGATGAGATTAAAGGGACACTCAGGATGGGGCAAGGCAGCTGTTGCAGATGGAAGAATATGAACAGCAGCTAGACACGACAGCAGACGGCGAGGAGCGAGAAAAAGCGGGAAAAGAAAATGCAAGAATTCCCGGAGCTCAGCTGGGACGTTTCACGTAGGGACAAAGCACCCTACCAATGCCACTAGCTCCTGTGGGTGTGGCTGTATCACCCGTCAGGTGTACACTCATTATTTCTTTATATCACTGGGAAGAGTAAAATTACGTCTGGCAAGTGTGACCAGCAAAGAAAGGAAAACACGCAACAAATTTTCAAGAGTTCTCTCAAAACGGTCTAAAACAAACAAAGCCCAGGCCTCGGTGCTGGAACAACTAACCTTCCCCGAGCCACCACCTCATAACATTGCTGGACACGTGAATATTACATTTCTTTTCCTTCAAGCAGAAGCTGAGGCAGATGAAACAGTGCTGCGTGTGAGCAGCGCTGGGCTCCCTCCAGGTGTTACTGAAAATACAGACACAAAAGGCCACGCTTTCTGTTGTGACATATGGACACCATTCCACAACCTTCTATGTACATCAGTGGTTCTCAGCCCTAGTGGTTCTCAGTCACCTGGGACTGCTCTCAAACACCCTGGGACTGCTCTCAAACACCCCGGAACTGCTGGAAAGTTCTCCTGGTGACTCTCGTGGACGGCCAGCACTGAGCATCCAACTTCAGCTTTTCTTGAATTTGGGGTGCTCTGGTTGAGAACTATTCACACTGTGCTCCAGGAGGAGGTGCCTTGGAGACCAGCATACAAAGAGCAAAGAGCAGGGCTCCGGGGCTGGCATCCTTCTGACTGAAGCGCAGCAGCTTTGCTGCTTCTGTCTGTTTAACGCAGGGGTTGATGCGCTACGGCTCCTCCAGCTGCCGCATGTCTTTGTTGTGTTGGAACACAGCCAGGCCCATTCATTTAGAGACCGTCTACCACTGAACTACGGTGGCACAATTGAGTTGAAAAGGAGACCTGTGGGCCTCACAAAGTCCTGAATACTATCTGGTCCTTTACAGAAAAAGTTTGCTGGCCCCTGGTTTTACCAATCAGAATTCTGCAAATTTCTTTCGAAGTAGGTGCTCAGTAAGTATTACTGGAATGAATGA
>NW_007727861.1:54148-58140 GCF_000696425.1 Galeopterus variegatus | reverse complement strand
CCTGTGGGCCCCACAAAGTCCTGAATACTATCTGGTCCTTTACAGAAAAAGTTTGCTGGCCCCCGGTTTCACCCATCAGAATTCTGCAAATTTCTTTCGAAGTAGGTGCTCAGTAAGTATTACTGGAATGAATGAATGGGTTCATGATTAAATACAGCCTAGAAATCACTGCTTTTTTAGTTAACGGGTAGAACAATTAGCTGCGTCTGAGTAGCATGCCTTGTGCCATTTATATAGAACTCTTATTTTCTGTGTCGATGACATAACTCAAAGCCCAAGGGATGAAGGGTCATCTCTTGCTTGTCTTCATCATGGAGCTGGGTGAGGATGTGTGTCGGGGGGTGAAATGGTTTGTCTCAGGAAACACATTGGCCTGGGTCCTGGCCAGCAATCCAACTGTTATCCAAGGGCAGAGGAAAGCACAACAGTTCTGGATCCACAGCCCTGAGGTTTAACACTGCCATGTCCTCACTCTAGGTCCATGAACATATCATGTCCCCCCTTAGGTCTCTGCTTTCTTGTCTCCAAGGTTCCTTTTCAGCTCTAAGATTGAGGCTGCCCCGTTCCCACCTCCCCCAGCACCAGGTGGATGCTCTGTTCGTCTTACCTGTGCATCTAGTTCCATGATATGGGCCACCTTGTTCCAGCCAAAGCCCACAAACCTCCGGTCGTACTCAGGGCAGTCACGTCTCACAACAACATATGGCTCGAAATCGGCCTCCCACTCAACCCGGTAAGGTGTGGTGGCAGTCCGCCACTTGGCGAAATTTGTGGGTGCGTGGCCTTTCGTCCAGACGTGGTACCTGGGACACACAGAATAAAGTTATTTGGTGGAGGGAAGGAGGTTGAGCTTTCCATAGGGTGCTGATTTGGAGGAAGAAGAGGTACATGCAGACAACAGTCCTAGTTGTGGGTTGAATTGTGTCCCCCCAAAGGCATTGTTCGAGTTCTACTTCCCAGTACCTGTGAATGTGACCTATGTGAAAATATAATCTTTGCAGATATAATCAAGTTAAAATGAGATCACAGTGGATTAGGATGGGCCCTAAATCCAACAGGACTGGTTCCTTATAAGAGGAAAATTTGGATACAGAGACACACAGAGAGAATACCACATAAGGACGTGGGCAGAGGTTTGAGTGATGGGCACGTCTGTAAGCTGAGGAATGCCAAGGGTTGCTGGAAACCACCAGAAAGAGGCAAGGATGGCTTCTTCTCTAGAGCCCTGGGAGGAAGCATGGACCTGCTGACACCTTGATTTTGGACTTTCTGCCTCCAGAATTGTGATAATAAATTCCTGTGTTAAGCCGTGAGTCTGTCATACTTGGTTACGGCAGCCCTGGAAAACTAATACAGTCCAATATCTATATACTTCACTGACAAGGAGCTTCTCACTATGCAAAGGTAAGTGAATTGAAGTGCTCTGGATCATTTAAGGGAAATACTGCAGGTTGGTGGCATCGTGGCTACTCCTACCAGAGACCACTGTAGTGGAAGGAAGCCTAGGATGACCCTCGATGACCCTCTGTGGCCCTCGCCCTTGTACAATGTCCTCCCCCTTGAGGCAGACCCTGCAAGGGTGACATCACTCCTGGGATTAAGTTACATCACATGGATTTTTGTAGATATAATTAAGGTTACTAATCAGTTGATTTTGGATTAATTAGAAGGGAGACTACTGAGGTGGGCCTGACCTAGTCATTGAACCTTTAGACCTGGGTCTAGAAGAAAGGAAAGAGCCCTGTTGTGAGCAGCCCATAGGGGCCACCCGGCAAAGAACTGGACTCCAGGAGTTGGGAGCCATCCCCGGCCAAAAGCCAGCAGGAAAGTGAGGCCTCAGCCCTACCACTGCATGGAGAGGAATTCTGCCAACAGCCAGTGAGCTAGGAGGAGGACCACATGCCCTTGAGAACAAGGGCAGCTCTGCTGACACCTGGATTACAGCCCAGTGAGAGCTCGAGTGGAGAATCCAGCCAGGCCATGCTCAGACCTCTGACCCCCCGAGACTGTGAGATCATAAATTTGCATTGTTTTAAGCTGCTATGTTGTGGTCATTTGTTATATAGCAATAGCAAATAAATAACAACCATATACCAATAATAAGCAGCAGCTAATATTTATTAATGACTTATTATGTAGTGCGATTACTTAAAAAGTTATACAGTCATGCACTGCATAATATGTTTTGGTCAACAAAGGACCGCGTAAGTGACAGTTGTGTTGTAAGATTATAAGGGAGCTGAAAAATTACTATCACCTAGTGATGGCATAGCTGTCGTAATGTCACAGCACGATGCATTACTCACGCAGGAGCAATAGGCTATACCATAGAGCCTAAGTATGTTGTGGGCTGTAGGTTTGTATAAGTACATCTAGGTTAGTGTAAGTACATGCCAGGATGTTTGCACAGTGACGAAATCTCCTAATGCTGTCTAATTTCTCAGGACGTATCCCTGTCGTTAAGCAACGTTTAACTGTGTATTGTTCTAAGTTCTTACAAATTACCCAACATCAAGTTACAGATAGTAAGTGGGGGGCTGGGCTTCAAACCCAGGCAGCCTGGCTCAAGGGCCAGGATCCTCCACCATGTGCTGGCTTAGCTCTCTTTCATGTCACTGTCCCCCACACTCTCTGGCATATAGAAATAGCATTCACTGAGGGCACACTAAATTGAGTGTGTAAATAAATGAGTAATCTAAAAACGTGAGAGGTACCTATGACAGAGGGCAGTGAGTGGAACGGGAACATGCCTGTGGAAGCTACAGAGAGACGTGGGAGCTGGGAGTCTAACGCAGCAGCAGGCAGGGCCCGGGAGAAAGGTGTTAGGCAAACATTATCTATAGCTAGAAAGAAAAGCTTCATGAAATGAAAGAAGGACAGGGAGGGTGGGAACCCAACAGCTCAGCAGTACAAAGAAAGGAAACAAGCCCTAGGTTTCATCTCATCCGTGGGGAAGGCTCCCTAAAGCAGGAAAAGCTTTGCCTGAGAGTGAGTGTTCCATGAGGCTTATGGAACCCCTCTGGGGGGAACACAAGTGCTTCTGTATTTTGCTGTCATTACAGAGCCTGGGCTTCCTCCAGACCTTTGGGGGACTGTCTGGTGTGGCTGAACGGGCACTGTCCAACAGGTGGACTTTCATGAAGTTGTGCTGTTGAGTGAGAGGGCCAGGCAGGGGGAGGGCAGGGACCTGAACCTCAGCTCCATCAGTGTGGCAACTTCCAACAACACCAAGGCCACTTACACAGAAGAAAAATGAAAGGTTGAGCAATGCCACTTTAATGGCGTGTGAAAAAGAGGGATATTGAGAGAGATGTCAATTTCAGGTCTGATCCAAAAATGAAGCTGAGCTGCAGTTGATCTTTCATTTGTGCACTTGCTGAACAGGCAGTCTCGACACCTGACACTTTTGACAGAGCTGGCTGGCGCAGCACGAGTGATGGCTGTGAATGTGTAGCAAGTTCCAAGCAGGGCACAGTGGAGCCATTGGGCCAGGGTTCAAATCCCACCTCTGTCACTTAGGAGCCAAGGACCTTGCACAAGAAAGTACTTAAGCCCTTAGTTCCCTCCTGTGTTAGGAGCTTGAACTGCCAAGGAGCTTCAATGAAAAAATGTACAGAGCCTGGCACAGTACTGGCACGCAGAAGGAACTTAAAAACGCTCGTTCCCTAATAAGCAGTTTAGGAAAGTGGTTAACAACAATGGCTCTGGAGGCAGCCTGCCTGGGTTTGAATTCTGTCATTCAACAGGTGCAGACATATTAACTACCCTGCACCTTTCTTTCCTTCTCTTGGTAAAATGAAGATAATAATAATACCTACTTATGGATTTATGATGATTAAGTGAATTCATATGAAGTACTCACAGCAGTCTCTGATGTACAGTAATTACTGCCTCCTAGATATGATGTCAATTTACAGTGGTCTTGCTCTCGGTGATATCGGTATGTTGATAGCCATTTTATTTATCTTCCATCTTTAGACTCTAAACTGCTG
>NW_007727861.1:44542-53904 GCF_000696425.1 Galeopterus variegatus | reverse complement strand
GTGATATCGGTATGTTGATAGCCATTTTATTTATCTTCCATCTTTAGACTCTAAACTGCTGGCCTATTATAATGTGAAAAGGAGGAAAAAAGAGGGGTAGAGCAGGGACAGCTGGGTCAATTGGAATATTGACAGCATGCCAAATGGTAGGTGGCAGAGGACAGTGCAGTTACAATGAACTTGCCACTAAAATAAGCCACAGCTTGAAAATGACCCGCGGAACCCACTGTCAGTCCAGTTGACAGTGGACTTCAGAGCTTGCTCTCTGAGACCAGCAATAACAGGTAGCCTCAAAATAAAGAAAAAATACAATGACGAGAGAGGTTTCCTGGGTACACCTTATAGGATGCTACTGAGCAGAAGAGATTTAGGGCACTTTGCTGTGAGCAGTGGTTCTCAAACTTGAGTGAACATCAGAGTCATCTAGCTCCAGTTTCTGACTTAGAAGGTCTGGGTGGGGCTTGAGACTTTGCATTTCTAACAAGCTCCCAGGTGATGCTGAGGCTTCTCGTCCAGGGACCACACTCTGAGAAGCACTACCATAGAGGACTTGCAGGGGTGCAGATGCTTTCTCATTCCAGGTGCAGTAGGGAGTAGATTTCAGCTGCTTGGAGGCTTAAGTGTCCATTGTTTGAAAAGCAGGTGACAAAAGCAATTTCTTAGACGGAAGGTCTGTAATTTAGCACTTGGCATGGTGGCTTCCAAGCTGTTGGCCAGCGCAGCAATCATGGACACAGCAGGCCACACCCCAGCTCCCATGCCCTTGGACATGCATGAAATGAGTTTTCAAATCACCTGGGGATGGAGATAGAAGGAAGGATGCTTTGGAAGTTTACCAAGTGTTTAGCTATCAGGCTATGGCGTGTGCAAAAGACTCAGACTGAGGTTTGGTCTTAAACTCTCAATTTCCAGGTTTGCAGGTGCAAATTTTACTCTGTATCTTCAAACATTGATTGTTAAGAAAATTCAGAACTTGTCAGTGGTCTGATGATATGCTGGTTAAGAACACAGTCTATGTGGTTCTTCAGACCTGGGCTGAATCCAGACTCTGGCATTTACTGGCTGTATGTCATTGAGTAAGTTATTTAACCTCTCAGAGCCTGAGGTTCTTTATCTGTCAAATGGGGATAATAGTATCAGCCTCATCTATGAGCATTAAATATGCAGTCACAGTGCCTGGTACATGTTAAGCACTCAATGACTGATATTGTTATAATTTCTTTCTGAAAAGAAGAAAGGCACTGTTTGTAGGAGTATTCACTCTTCCAGGTCACATTCCAGAATTCTGGACAGAGGATGAAGGCTGGGGTTTCAGTCCTGGCTCCAGCAGGACCTCTTCACTTCTCAGTTTCTTCATCTGTATAAAATGTGAATTATTAAGTGAATAACCTACCTCTGAATTGTTAAGTGAATAACCTACCTCATACAGTGATTTTCACAAGATAAAGTTTGTTTGAGAAAACCTTCCAGAAACTTCTAGAAGTTTAATAGTGGTATGAAAACATAAGTTATCATGACTGCAATCCTTTCAATAAAATTCAGGTTCAGCTAGCCTAGAAATGTACAAGGAGGTCTTGGAAAAGTTCATGGAAAGATTTGTATTATCATTCAATTCCATTTTTCACCAACTTTCTGAACTATCTCATATGCTTTTTGGTACAAAGGAAGAGTGGGCCATTATTTCTTTATTCAAAATGGAGGCCTCGCTTTACAACAGGAGCAGGTGGAAGCACTGGCTCTCTCTTCAGACCGCTCGATTAAGAGACCCAGCAGGACTCCTCCTCCCCCCATCCTGCATCCCCAATGCTACACTTATCGCTGCAGCTTGTCCCCTGAAGGTGGAATCCATTTGTACCTGTGCAGTTAGCTGTACAGATTCCTGGAGCACTCTGGAGAGGTGGTGGCTCCCCTGCAACGTTCCTGCAGGACTTGGGGCCTGGGAAATGAGGGTCTTGTTTGCCAGGAAAAAGTCAGCTGCTACAATGGCTGTGTGGAACTCTGGAGTCACCTGAATGACTCTAAGTTGTTGAAGTGACTCCTACGCACCCTGGACTGGACGGGCTCACAGAACAGACCGCTCACACCAAAAAGGAAAAGGAAAACCACCACCATGGTGCTAACAGAATGAAACCCACCTACCAAATGAATGCATGGGCAAGGACAGGAGAGAACTGAGCTGGGAGACGCGAGCAGAAACCTAAACTGAGTTTAGAAAAAAGTCCAAAGAGAAGTGAGCTTAAGCTTTCTCAAACATGCCTGTCCTTCCACCTGGACACATAGTATCCATCACCCATGTACAAAAAAAGCACAGGACATGGGGGTAGGGGAGAGAGAAGATTCCAAGGACATTGTTTTGGACAAGTGGTGCTTTTTTTTTTGGCCCTACAATGGACTAGCATTTGCAAGAAACTTCTGGGCTAATGGCTTAGGTTTTCGGGTTTCCCAGGAGAGAAAAGGCCTACAGGCACCCCCAGAGGACAGCAGTGAGCCACTCACCTGAACGTGAACAGAGTCCCCATGTCCAGCATTGACAGCAACTCTGCTTTTGACTTGGGGAAAGAGAGCCGGTAGCGCAGCGTCTCGAATGCAGGGACGATCATTGCTTTCTTGGTGTTGGCGAGGTCAAGCTGGATGACAGACTTCCTGAAAAGAGGGGGCAGGCAGAGACAGGGTCCCAGTTAAGCCAGGTTCAGGCCTTTCCCCTGTGAGGGTGGGGTGGTGGTGGGGCCAGAGACTGTGGGAGAGAAAGCCAAAGTCAACCTCTCAGTTTAACACAGGGAAACTGAGGCCCGGGGAGGCAAAGCAGCCTGACAGATACCAGTGAGGAAGCCCAGAGTACAACTGACTGCTCCATTCTGCCGTCTCTGGGCCAGAGAGCTGAGTCTTCCTGGACCGTGAACAGATGGCAGGCCAGAGAGCAGAGACCCAGGGACCTTCCCCCAGGTTTGCAGCACGTACCCCTGCCAGAGTCAGGCACAGAAGGAAGGTCTCAAAGGACTCATAGAGTTGATTGACCCCTGGGCAGGTCAACCACCCCTATTGCACCACAGGCCACACAAGAGCAGGTGGACGTAAAGCTGACGAGAGAATCATCTCGTCACCTCTCCCTGGGCATCTCCAGATCCCATCTCTGTGACTCCTTTATCCCTGAATCCTTGGACCCTGAGGCTTTAGAGGAGCCAGAGCCAATTCATGCAGACAGCACCTGGCTGGGTAAGACAGAACTCCGGGATCCCACCTGTTGGTGCAAAGTTCTCCATCCTCTCAGTGACTCCCCTTCTGCACCTGGCCCTCTGCCCTGCTCTCAGTGACTCCCCCTCTGCACCTGGCCCTCTGCTCCGCTCTCAGTGACTCCCCTCTGCACCTGGCCCTCTGCTCCGCTCTCAGTGACTCCCCTCTGCACTTGGCCCTCTGCTCCGTTCTCAGTGACTCCCCTCTGCACCTGGCCCTCTGCTCTGCTCTCAGTGTCTCCCCTCTGCACTTGGCCCTCTGCTCCGCTCTCAGTGACTCCCCTCTGCACTTGGCCCTCTGCTCCACTCACAGTGACGCCCCCTCTGCACCTGGCCCTCTGCTCCGCGCTCAGTGACTCCCCTCTGCACCTGGCCCTCTGCTCCGCGCTCAGTGACTCCCCCTCTGCACCTGGCCCTCTGCTCTGCTCTCAGTGACTCCCCTCTGCACCTGGCCCTCTGCTCCACTCTCAGTGACGCCCCCTCTGCACCTGGCCCTCTGCTCCGCTCTCAGTGACTCCCCCTTTGCACCTGGCCTTCTGCTCTGTTCCTCTGAGACCCAGCTCCCTCCCTTTTGGATTTGTCTGCCATTTCCCGGCTCTGGAGCAACCATTTGGAAAGGGAGAAAGGCTCAGGGAGGGACATATAGCATGAGGCTCTTAATGAACACAGACTGGATTTGAATCCTGGCAATGCCACTTTATGAGTCCTGTCATCCTGGGCAAGTCGTGTAGCTTCTCACTACCTCAGCTTCCTCCTCTCTAAAATAGTGGCAATAACATCTCCCTCCTGGAGTTGCTGTGAAGACAGAACACTGCTTGGCACACCTGGCAGGTGGCAGACCTGCAGTGACAAATGGTCACTATTACACTGCAGTGCTGTCATTACCCCTGGCTTGATCTTCTAGGATTCCCTATGGCCATGACCTCGGTACTTCATTCTGGCTTTCTGTTCTGACGACTGACCCTTGGGTCTCAACGCCATCAGGGGCCGTCTGCTTCTAGCTCTGAAATAAAGAAAGCAGCCTCCCTTGGGGTAAATGTAGGCACGGGAAGGCATTTTGGAAAACACTGGAAGAAGTAGCCCCCCACAGCCACACAATTGCTTACTGCTGTATTACTAAAGTCACTTCACTTGACAAAACTTTGAGCCTGTGCAGAAGCAGGGACTAGGGCCAGTCTGCAAAGATGCTACAAGGAGGTAACTATGTCAGCCCCAGAAGATGTGGGACAAGAACAGAGTGGTGGTCCAAGAGGACCTCAGCAGGACTTGTATCAGTGCACGATGAGGGGTTATCAGGACCAGGTCAGAATAAGGACAGTTTTCTGAAGCCACCCTGGTTAAAGGGTCTCACCAGCTCCCAGTGGAGAGGGGGTGGTTGACAGATGGACTGAAAGTTCACTCTGGAACCCTATGAACACCATTTGTAGTTCACTTTTTATTATTATGCTTTGACTATATTCCAAATGACATACAGCCCCCATGTCAATCCTTCAGAGGAGGTTTGTAAAGGATGACAGTAAGACAGAACGTCAGTGAGCTACACTTTGCCAGTCTGAAGGCCAGAGGTTTGAGTTAGGCTGTCCTGGCCTGCGTTCCTCTCCCCCTGTGTGTCTGAACAGTAACATCAGTTTTCAAACACCCCAGATGCCCTCGTCCATGGCCAGGCATTAGTGTCAGCCCGCATTCTTATATCAATCCTAGGTGGATACAGGCAGAGCTGGGGCTCTTCACCTCTCCCCCAGGAAAGATGTGTGCCTTATTTATCACTGCTGGGTGATGGGGATGGGACTTATGGGTCTAAAGAATATCCTTGGACCAAGATGGCAAAGCCCCTGAAACCTCTGGGGAGTGGGGGAAGGTGTCCCAGTATTGGTGGACGGTTGTTACTCATTCGGCAATCACTGAGCACCTACTGTGTGGCAGGCACTTGGAAATACAGAGTGAACAGAACAGCCCAAAGTCTCTGCCCACGGTTGTTGTAAATGCCTCAGGATGCTAAAAGCCTAAGGACAAGTATCTCTAAACTGGGGCCCAAGATTGCATTTGCAGCTGATTATTTTAAGATGTGAATGCTATGGAAATAGAGTGGGAGGCTGGGAGGGCTGGACTGTGAAGGGAACGGGCAGAGTGTATACACACATATACTCAATAGATACAGAGATCTATAAGCATGGATGTCTCCATACACGTCTACAATCATGGTTATTATAGTAGCTACACCTTGGAGATCCCTGCTCGAAAATAATTCCCCCTTCTATTGCACCTGTACAAAGGAGCAGGGCCCAGAGATGTGCCTGCCTTACCTGAACCCCTGGCCGGTGCAGGTTGGTTAAGAGGCAGACACTTGACCCAGCTAAGCCAATCAATTTCTCATTTTTAGAAACCTGAACAGAAATACAGAGATCGGGAAACCACATAGGTGACTTGCACTAGTGTCAGACAACACTCTGGAGGCTTCTGAACTACTGCTGCCGAGAAGCCCAGGGCTGCCCTGGTTAACTGTGGTCTCAGGCACTGGTTTTCCCCATTCTCCTGTGATTCTACAAGATATACCACTCATCTGTTTTTGTTTTGTTTTCCTTTGATTTCTTTTATTTTAATTAAACTATCCAGCATTGGTTTCTGCTGCTTGCACCCAAACCGATCTATGGCAAGACCCAGGGTAAACAGACCTGGTAAGCAGCACGCCTTACAAATGTAGTCCAAACAAGCCTATTTCCCTCTGCATAGACAGCATCAGATTCTGAAGCGCTTTCTGCAAATTCCCTTTAACCTCGCTGAAATGCAAACTACCACGAAGACCGATTTGTCAGTAGATAGGTCCATTTCAGACTCAGTTCAAGGAGGGTTCAATATTGATGTCTTGAAAGGGTCTCATTATGAAGTTGTTTCAGCAATTAAGTGGTTTCAGGGTACGGACTCCGGGCACATGTGTTTGCTGAGATGGTAATAACAGCCTTCTGCACTGTGCTGCGTTGGTCAGTCTTACCTCAGCAGGGGCCTGCTGACTCAGGAGTAAGCAATTTGTTGCCATCATTTATCTGGAAAGTGAGTCCTGCACGGGATGGAGTGTTTTAAGCGCAGAATTTTCCGGAAGCAGAGGGGCAGTATGCCGAGTGAGAAAGCTGGGCTGGGAGCCCAGAAAACTGAGTTCTAGGTCCAGCCCCGACAAACTGAGTGACTTTGAGTCACTTCATTCACCTCTTGTAGATGGCTAAATCTAGCCGATTAAAATGGAAGCTTTTGGAAGGCAGTCTGGTGTAGTGGTAATCGGACAAACCTGGCTTCTAGCTCTGATTCCACCAGAGCTGTCCTCTTGGAAAAGTTACTTTAACCATTCTGAGTCTCGGAGTTCATGCACCTGCACCGACTGACTACATGAAGGTTGCTGCTCTCACAGTTGATTCTATGTGTGAACTGGGCTAGGCTAAGGTGCCCAGTGGCTTGGTCAACACCAGTCTAGATGTTGTGTGAAGGCGTTTGGTAGATGGGATTAACATCTACAGTCAGTTGACTTTAAGGAAAGATTACCCTTAATTATGAGGGTGGGCGTCATTCAATCAGTTGAAAATCTTAAGATCAAAAACTTAGCTTTCCTGGAAAAGGAAACCTGCCTTAGGACCCTGACATAGAAACCCTGCCTGAGTTTCCAGCCTGCCGGCCTGCCCTGTGGTTTTCAGACTTGCCAGCTCCCACAACTGTGTGAGCCCATTCCTTAAAATCTGTCTATATGTCTATATCTACCTGTCTGTCTATCTATCTCCTATTGGTTCTGTTTTTCTGGAGAACCCCGACTTGTTACATTGTTACATTGCCCTTGTTTCTTGTCCAAGATCCCTGCAAAAACATTCAGAAAACTACTACAATATTTTAGATTGAGGAACTCTTAAAAGAAACTTGTAGGTATCTACCTAAATAACTCAGAACACTGCTGATATAATGGAGAGCCCTGCAGACACAAGGGATTCAGAGCCATTCAGCTCTGGCTTCAAAACCTGCCTGTCCCTCTTCCTTATGACTTTGGGCACATTGTGCGACCTCTCCTGGGCACAGGTTCCCCATCTGTAAATAGAGATGATACATGCTTAGCTCTTATCTCTCAGGGTTCTACAGCCTAAGTTCTAGAGTCCAAGTATGAATAACTGATAAAGAAATTAGGCCCCATTCCCTTCTGTGGCTCAGCTTACTGGTGGGCCTGTGGCAAGAGAAAGGGCAGGTGCAGGAGGATTCTGCTTGCATCTAGGACAGAGCTGTGGCTGTCTATGGAGACAGAACTTATTAGATCTCAGTCTCCAGCCAGCCCTTGAGTCCTTCCTCATGTCCAAAATAAGTCAGGTGTTCCTGACAGTCTGGAGGAGCCGACCAGCAGGGAAACTGTGAGCTGGGTAGTTTGTCCTCAAAGTCCCTCAAACTTCTGTTCTGTGTATCTTTCCCCCTGAGCCCTTCCTCTTGATTCCCTCAAGTATGCAAATATCCCTTTCTGCTCCCACCTGGGGTATTAGAGGTAAAATGTCTTGGACCAGGACAGTAACAATGAAGCTGATAAGAACTGGCCTGGTTCTCGAGCCAACAGTATCTCCTCATCCACTGGATGCTGGGTGTGACAGAGGAGTCAAGGGTCACCCATGGCTTAAGGGTGGAGCAACCACCAACTGAGCTGGTGGGGCAGGCTTTGGGGGAAGATCGAGACTTTGGATTTGAATAGTTCATCTGAAATGTTTGTGAGAGAACTAAGTGGAGATGTTAAAGAGGCTGTTGGACATATGAGTGATACGGTCAAAGGAGAGGGCTGGGCTGGAGATATTTTGGGGATTAGTGGCAGACAGGTGGTATTCAAAGCCTTGAGACAAAGTCATCACTGAGGGAGTGAGGGTAGAAGAATGAGGGAATGAGGCAGCAATGGGGACTAGTGGGAGGGATCAATGAGGCTGAAGAACCATTAGGAGACTGTAATGCATTTCTATAAGCTATAAGAAAAAAGTGTGCATCCTGGAGGAGTTACTGCTGGTCAAATGCTGCTGAGAAGTCAAGCAAGATGAGGACTGGGGCTGACCACTGGATTTGGCAATGTGGAGATCACCGGTGGCTTCCTCTTTGATTGCTGGTACCTGGAATGGTAGCTGATGTACCAGCCAAGACCAGTAAACAGGTGGGTGTGAGGGCAATGGCCATTTAGAATGGCAGCCCCTAGTTCTGCAGAAAGAAACCAAGTCANATACTTAACCCCTTCACAATGAAGTAGGAATTGGGAGAAGAGACTGTTGCTTTCTTGGAATCCCACTGTGGTCGCAACTTTCCTGAAAATAGGATCCAAGTTACTTGCCAGTTTCCACCAAAGGATTAACAACCTAACTCCTCTCTCTCTGTACTCTATGCATTCTACCCTACTTGGCATTCCCTGAAATTCTTCCTCTAGCCCTGGGCTTAGGTATTGTGCGATGGTCTCAGTGTGTCCCCCAAAATTGATGTGTTGTCAACTTATTTCCCAGTGCAACAGTGTCAAGAGGTGGGGTCTTTGGGAGGGCTCTGCCCCATGAGTAGAGTGATGCCATTATAAAAGGACGTGCTGGGGGGAGTCTCGTATCTCTCTGCCTTTCCACCTTCTGTCCTTTGAGGACACAGCGTTCCTCCCGTCTGGAGAACATTGTGTTCAAGGTGCCCTCTTGAAAACCAGACCCTCACCAGACAACAAACCTGCTGGCGCCTGGATCTTGGACTTCCCAGCCTCCAGAACTGTGAGAAATAAATTTCTGTTCTTATAAATTACCCAGTCGCAAATATTTTGTTATATAGCAGCACAAAACAGACTAAGACATATTGCAAACCTAATTTGATGTCATCTTCAGGAAAACAAAATTAGAAAAACAATCTCCTATTGATGTAAAGAAAAATGAGAAAGCACAATTGAGTTTAAACAGGAACAAATGGTTTTGGAATTATCTCCTGTTTGGGTCTGTCTATTGTGGGGGCGTGGAGAATTAAAATAGCTGCGGGGCCAGGCCGGCATCGTGAATGAGTGGGGTGGCTGGGGGGACGGGGCAGGCAGGATGATCAATGACAGACACCAGGCTTCAGTGCTGGGCAGACAAACGGGAGGGGTAGGGCAGGGGACGGGATAAGCTGGGGAGCCAC
>NW_007727861.1:29128-43918 GCF_000696425.1 Galeopterus variegatus | reverse complement strand
CGTGGAGAATTAAAATAGCTGCGGGGCCAGGCCGGCAATGTGAATGAGAGGGGCGGCTGGGGGGACGGGGCAGGCAGGATGATCAATGACAGACACCAGGCTTCAGTGCTGGGCAGACAAACGGGAGGGGTAGGGCAGGGGACGGGATAAGCTGGGGAGCCACGCCCAGCAGAACAGGGGCAGCTGCTCCTCAATTCCAGCTGTGTGGCTGCCCTGTGCGACTGTGGCCACACACTCTGATAGTTCAAGAGGAGCCAACTAAAATTATATTCAACATATTTGAGGGCTGGATATCTCCCGCGAGATGCCAATTTAAAGGGAAGCGGAACAGTGAGAAAAAGAGCAAAATCTTTTAAATCAGATGATGTAGATTCCATCTTAACTCCAGCACTTCACTAATTGTGTAATCACGGCAATTTTCTTAACTCTCTGGGCTCTTGTTTTCTTATCTTGATAATAATAAATACTTTATGGACTTGGTGATTAAGAGAACTAAGATAATACATTAATTAATTAATATTAATGAAGCCAGACATGTAGATATCGGGTACAAAGCTGAATGGACACACACAGACTCTGTCCGCATGGACCTCAAAGTGTAGGGAGGAGGAACACAGAAGTGGGGGGCTGAGTACACAGTCGTGGAGGGTTTCCCATCACCAATCTCGTTCTGACCAAGAAGCAGGAGTTAGACAGTCAGAAGAGGGCATTCTCGGTATTTGAAAAGCTCTGGAAACAAGAAAGCATATAGGATTTGGGGGAACTGAAGTCTTAAGAGTATGCTGGGGACATGGCAGGTGGCCACTCACTCACTGGTACTAAGTGCTTACATGTATTCAGTATCAAGCACTGTGCTAATTGCTTTATATGCACTACTTCTTTAATCACTGTCACCTATGACATGGGTACTAGTATTCTCAGTTTAGCAATGAAGACATTAAACATCTGAGAGCTTAAGAAGTAACTACGACACAGCTAGTAGTTAGCATCATCATGACGATCAGGTGACGATGACAACCACTAGCTGTGCAGTATAATGATAACTATGTTAATTAAGTCTGTACTTGCTTAGAATTAACCAGGAAAGATCAATAATCACAGATCTATTGGGGTCAAACCTGTTAATAGGGTGATTGCGTCTATCCTCCTGACCTTGAACTGGAGCAACAAATCTCTTGGAATTCCTGGATCAAGGCAGCTGGTGGGAACACGGTTAGGAACAGAATGGAAGGAGAAGGCAGAAGGCTATGGCCTGCATACTTATGCTCCTGAAATGGCAATGCTGTCCACAGGGCAGATCCTACCTCACAGGAGCTAACTGGGGCAGAGGCCAGAAAACAAGCAGTATTAGGAGATGTCGGGATATGTGCTTACTGAGCCTTCTACACTGGCCACTTCCTTTCTTGACTCCACAGGAATTTTTTAAATTATTATAATCTGCCTTTGACTTTGGGGATCTGGCCAAGGTCAACAATGTCCCCCTCATTGTCAAATCTAATGACTTTTCCATCCTCACCTTTCTTGATTTATCTCTGCATTTGCCTTGTGAACACCATCCCAGAATTGGGAACATCTTTCCACTTCTTCTTTCTCTGACTAGGGTGACTGCTTTGAGCACCAGCTCTTTTGATGTTGGTTCCCATTTGGGGTGTCTTGTTCCACCTACTCCTTGGGATGGGCTTGGGGATGTTCCACCTCTGCCCATGCCAGCTTCCACTCCCATAACAGAAGTGGCTGTGCTGATCTCTTTGTGGTGTTGCAATGAATGTCCAGCGCTGACAAGTGACAAACTGTTGGGGACCACGGGGCTGAGAGCACTGGGGATGCTGTCAGAAGGCCAGGAGAACAGATGTGTCAGCTCAGAGCCCTGGGTTTCCACAGCCCAGTTCCACGGCATCAAATGTCAGAGAGCCTGCCATTTAATCAAACCTGAGTTGTAAGAGACCCAAGCAGTTCTCATACGAGTTCCCAGGGATGCCTATGAAAGTTATATTAAAAGGCAGTGGGAGCAGTGCTGGACTGTGCATGTTTCAGAAACCCCAGAACAGCAACACTCTTCCTCTCAAGGCCTTGAGCACAGTCAGAGGAGCCACCGTCCTGCACCGGCTGGCCTGGATGTGTCCCCCCACGTCCCCCTGGCTGATGGGTCTGCATCTTTTTTGGGACTGGCTCATGCTGGATCATTTCGCTCAGTGGTGTGCCTGCCTGCTTATGTACACATCAGCCCTGCTGGGCTTGTGGTCAGGGACAAGCCTTGTTTGTGATTGTTTCTAGTTCCCACACAGTGTCAGGCACACAGTAGGCACTCAATGCATGTATAGAGAACAAAGGAATCAAGTTGCCATATGTGGGAGAGAGGATGGTATTGTGAAGAGGGCCCTTTGGAAATGATGAAGACCTGGATTGAAAAAGTAGTTCTGCCACTTAAATACGTATGATGTTTGGGCAGATTTTACATTCTGTGTTTTCATCTTCTCACTTGTGTAATGGGAATAAAAGCACTTATCTTCGACCAACTTGTCATAAAAAAAGATCACACTTGCCCAGTGCCTAGCACAGCACCTGCTACCAGGATGGCACTTGAACATTTGTTTCTTCCTTCCGGGTCCTTTGCAGACAGCTGTGTGTTCTTCTCGGGCTATGCTCGCAGGAACCTATGAGCGCAGTTGGGGGATGCCACCTGGACACTCACCCCATTCAAGAGAAAGCAGAAACACAGGTCTGAGATTCACCCAACTAATTCCAGGAGCAGCATGTGGGCAGGAACCAGTGTGCAAGTGACTTATGGTGGGGAACAGCAGGGCCAAAGCAGCCACAGGTAGAGCCACACAGTGAGTGGCCAGGGAGGGCGTGCCCGTGCCTCTGGGAGACTGAGAAAGATTATGAGAAGCCCCCATGCCTCCAGCTGTCCCCATACCCCTTTAAAGCGCCTAACTTGAAAAGTACTAGATATAAACGTGGCTTCAACCAGCACAATGAGAAATCTTCTGAGTAACCCCTCTGACGATCGCACAACCCACATCAGGGCAGAAGAAGGGAGAGGCGAGCTGAGCTGTGCTTGTTATCACCTGTGCTGGTGACTCTGGGGCAGAGCTCAGTACAGTGCTTTGTCCTCCTCTCTTCATATCACTAACTGTGCAGGCAGGTAATGGGGTTTGCTCGGATGCTGTTACAGTTGCCTAGGAAATGAGTTCCTGGCAGACTGGCTTCCAGGAGGGGTGTGGGGACAACAGCGGACGACTTGCAAATGAGAGAGATAAGGCTGCCCACAGAGTGTCACCGTAAAACACACACATACTGGGTGAGGTCAGGCATGGGTACAGTCATCGGAGAGCCAGAAGGCTAGCAGGCCCCAGCAAGATGTGGGCAGCCCCCTAACTGATGGTATTAACATATCCGGAGGGACAGCCTGTCAGAGAGGGCTAGGTGAGAAAGAGAAGCTGAGAATGAGCTTTGGGGAGCAAATTTTAAAGATAATAATAAAAAATAACAGCAGCTACAGTTTTTTGAGCACTTGACTATGCGGCAGGCTCTGTGCTATGAACTCCATATTCATCATCTTGTGTTATCCTCAACACCCCTATTTGATTACCCCACTGTCCTGGTGTTCGCTGTTGGTGATAACAGCTAAACATCATAGAGCACTTACTGTGTGCTGCAGTGTGTTAAGTGCTGGCTGTGGATTACAGAAGGGGCAGCTGGGAGGGTGGCTCTGGGGCCCAGATTCAGATCCCACCTGGACACTCACCAGCTGGCACTCTTGAGCAAGTTACATCTTTGTGCCACAGTTTTCCCTTTTGAGTTGGGGGCGGTATTAGTATACCTGTGCTGTGGGGTTTTGTCAGGATTAAATGAATTATCTCATGCAAAGATTAATACAGTGCCCAGTGTATAGATGCACTTGGTAAATGCAAGCCACGATGATGATATTGACCATCATGATGAAGATGGAGATGGGCCCATCAGGCAACTGGATCAATGAACATGTTAGCATAGAACACCCACGGCTAAGCCCAGGATAAGCCCATCGAACACTTGGTAATGCTGTGCCCTTGGGCATGTTGCTAAGCCTGAACTTTCTCATCTGTAAAATGAATGGTGGTGAGATTAAATGATAAAATACATGTGAAAGCGGTTATAATGGTGCTTGGCACAAGTAAGTGCTTAATAAACGTTAAATGTTATAGGTATAACAGAATCAAAATGGTGAATTAACCCAAGGAAATGCCACCTGCTAATGCTCTTGGCAGGCAGACTCGCTTGCTGCCACCTCTCCCTGACCTTGGTCAGATTTCTGCTCTCATTCAACTAGTGTTTACCAAGCAGCCATTATGTGCCAGGGAAAATGTGACAGGGATGGTGGGTAGACGTCATCATGGATAGAACAGAATAGAACTGATTTGCCATTCCTATACTCTGTCAGAATGTAGTCTCTGCCTAGTGTGGCATGTCTGTCCCCTGGAAAGCGAATGCAGCGAGTATGCAGAGATCCTTTAAGCTGCAGGCATTGAACAAAGATGATTCTGCAGTGTTAGAGAAAAAGGCCAGAAACCTGTCCCATCCTCATGGACGTGGCAAGTCCCAGCAGAGTGAAACTGTCCAGGCATCCCACCTCTGATGCTTCAGCCATTCCAGAATGTTGGCCACACCACTGCCCCTGAGTCCCCCAAACATGCTATGATGCTTCATGCCTTTATACCCATTAGTCTTCAAGCACTAATCTCAACTAGCACCTCTCTTCTGAGGTCTCCCTTGGCCAGCCACGTCAGGTCACCTGCTCATTGGTCTGAGCTCCTGTATTTTTTAATCTCTTTTCTGTATTGATAATAATGGCAGCATCAGCAGCAGCACATACAGTTGGACTGCCTGCTAGAGTGTAACCTCACGAGGGCAGGAATCTTGCCTGTTCCGTTCACTGTGACAGCCCCAGTGCCTAGAACAGCACCTGGCACGGCAGACACGCCACGTATACTGGTGGAATGAAGACCATTCCAGGCACTGCTAGGTGCTTTCCAAATACTATTACATCGAATCTTCCCAGGGCCTTATGAGGGAAGAAAGAGTATGGTCCCCATCTCACAGAAAAAGAAAAAAGTTAAAGAGGTTAAGCATCTTTCCGAAGGTCAAGTAAATGAGGGGTAAGAAGTACTCGGCACTGAAATGAAGGTCCAAATGACCCAGGGACATCCCCGTCAGCTACAATGCAGCACACTGCTCGGCCCATAGTAGATTACATGCTCACTAAACGTTTTTTTAATGAATGAATATGAGTATCTAGTTTCCCATTACAGCAAGAGAAAAAACTGAGATGGTTACATGAAATTACCCAGGATGTATTGGAGGTGGCAGAGAGTTTGCAACAGTAAGGGCTGGGGATGGTGGCCTGGCAAAGAAGTCCAAAACTGAGTGCTGTGAATAGGCCAAGGGACAGAAAATTAACTTCTGTTGAGCACCTCCAATCACCTGCTTAGAGGCTATGATTAGCCGCTTTATGAAATGAGAAAACAGAGGATGGGCAAGACGAAGTAAGCTGCCTCAAGGCACGTATGTGGCAAGTGTTGCAGAACCTGGATTCGTGCGCAGGTCTGCGTGGCTTCTGCTGTGCCCTGTTGAATTTTACCTGACATTTCTAAAATCAAGAGTGAAAGGTGCACATGTACAAGCTCATTCTTTAGAAGAAATAGGTAAAGGGGTGGGAGAGAGATTTTAGATTTTAGGACTCTTGCAGCTGTGTCCATGCATGTAACTGATTTCATTATTTTCCAATTGATCTGTTTGTTTTTGCTGTAATATTAGTTGGTTGCTAAGCAACTGCCCTAAGAGGTCTGATGCTGAACTTTTTTTGGTAACCAAGTAGAACCCCAAAAAGGGTGACATGAGTAAGTGCTTGGGGGTGCAATCAGAGGGATTTGGGAGTTTGAGAGTGATCTGGCCCCTTCCACAGAATGAACCGGCTGATGTACAGGGAAGGCCACCTTCCCCTTGTGACAGTAATACTGAACCTCTCTGGGGCCTCAGTTTGGTCACCTGTAACAATACTGACCTCACAGAGAAGAGGTAATGTACACAAAGCAGCTGGCAGAGTTTCTGACACATGGTGAGGGCTCCATAAATTGTAACTACCATCAATTTTTAATATTAGTATTTTAACAGAGCTTGGGTACGGCATTTTCCTGGATATCACTGCTGAAGAAGTCAGTCTCTAGGAGGGTCTGCTGGCCTTGCTGGGCTCCACAGCTACTGTGTCAAACAGTACCCTTAACCTCATCCCAAGCCAATGATAATAATGCTGCCCACAAGGTACATCCACTGATCGTGTTTGGATCAGAAACAAATCCATCCCACTTTCCCTAAGCTGATGGCACGTCAATATGGTTATCGTCAGATGAAAAGGACAGTGCGTACTTATTTGGAGCTTCTGATAAAATCACATCCCTTACTGGTTTTCAAAATTCTGGTGCTTAGGAATTATCTAGGTCAGAGGTTACAAACTGGTGGTCTGGGGTGGGGGTGGCAGTTCCATGAAGTCTAAGACATGTATGATCTGGCTCGACAGCATTTACAACATTTTTTAAAGTTAGTTGCCAACATTAAAAAAAGTAAAACATCTTATAAGAAAATCCAGATTCCCAGTTTCTCTTGAAAAATATGAAGAGCTAGCCCTGTCCCCATAGAGCAATAATTGCACAAGTGGAGTGGAGAGACACTGTCTCCTTGTGATGGGGCCACTTCACTTGCAACAAGGTGTTGCAGTAAAAGCCCCTCAGGTGCTTCTGGGGAAGAGCCCCAGAAGGGTGGAGGGTGGGCAGGGGTCCAGTCCTGAAGCCTCTCTTTCTGGGTCGAGGGTGGCCCTCAACTCCACCACATCTGTTCCTTTGGGAGCCTGTCATCCCCCAAGCTTCTAAAGTTTCAGAATCTACAGGAATCAGGGGCTGAAAGCCCCATCTAGCCACATGGGGGCGCCCTCACTCCACACACTGGAATTCCTTGACCCCGCTGGAGCTGGAGCAAAACTCCCTTTCTGGAGCCTAGAGGGTCAGCACAGCCCTGGCCATCCTGCATGCCTTAGGGTTATGCAACCCAGGGGTCGCTCATCCTACTGTTCTGAACAGAGAGAGGCTGCTAGGAGCTCCTCCTGGCACACAGGGGAGGGATTACTGCTATGAAACCACAAGATGCCCCTGGAAGGAAATCCAGTTTGGATGCTGGACAAAGACATGGGCTGCCTAGGAATTATTTAGAGAGAGGAAGGCAAGGAGGGTGCTTACATTAAGAACATGCTCTGCTTTCAAAAGCATATTGGAAGCTCTTTTGAGAAAAGAGAGCAGGAGAGAGAGGGAGAAAGAGAGAGACAGAGAGACAGATAGAGAAGACAGACAGACCCTGGTGCACGCGCCCTGGACCTGAGCAGGGTATCTTGCTTCTCTGAGCTTGCTCTCCCTCACTGTAGAGTGAAGGCAGCCACACCCGCCTTTTGTGCTTGATGTGAGAATCCACAGGATAAGATGTGCAAACCACGCTCATGGTGCCTGCATCCAGGCAAGTGCTCACTTGACAGAGATAATTCACGCTGACGAGTAACAGTAAGTACAAAACTTTTTTTAAAATGTTGGACATACACCTTGTGACTTTCGTTTCCTCATGTGTAAAATGAGACCTCTGGGCCATGTGTATTCTCCAGTCCTTTTCGGTTCACATTGTTTATGATTCTGTAATAAATGCCATTCCCCACACAGCCACCGAAGCCTTTCAGCAGCTGATGCTTTCTCCAGCCGCTAGATGCCTGCCCCTCTACATGGGGAGGGTGAGAAAGGGACATTGGAGACATGCACAGAGATGGCCATGATGGTGATTAAGCACATGGCTCCGGAGGCAGACTGGCTTTGTTTGACCCCAGCTCCCCTTATCTAGGCGGGTAACCTGGGGTCGGCAGCTTATAGTCTCTTTCCTGAGGTTTCCCGTTGGAAAATGAAGAAAATACTACCACCTATGGCAGGGAGTGTGGGGGAGGGAACGAGACCCCACTTGTCAAGCACCCAGTGCTGGGCATACAGCAAGCACTTCACTAAATGTTAGGCATCATCATCACTCAGATTTGTTTTCAAGAGCAGGCAGTGATCTTTCTAGAATGGGTCCATGAAGGTTGTCTGACACAAAATTGGAAGAGAGACAGGGTGTTCTCATAGATGCTACAGAAAGACCATTAGATGGGGAGACAAAAAGAGACCACATCCTGCCACCAATATTTCATTATGCAAACTTGGGTTTCAGTTTGTTCATCAGGAAAATGAAGATGCTGGACTAACTAATGCCCCTTCCAAACCCGGCAGTCAGGAGCTCTCTCTCTGGGTGGACTTGGGCAGGTCCCTTCCCCTTTCTGGGTCTCAGCTGCCCTGTCTATAAAAGGCAAGTGTTGGATGAGACAATGATCCTCAGGACCTCCTGGCCGTGGCACTGCATGACCCTACGTGCCTTGCAGCCTGAGCAGCTGGGGCGGAGGCCGGGTCCCTGTGGGTCCTTACCTGAGGTACTCATAGAGCCCGTACATGGGCAGGAAGTCGATGTCAGACAGGAACATGTAGGGGGTGCTGACGTGCTTCATGGCCACGTTGCGCAGCAGGTTCACGGGGTAGAACTGACCCTCCTTGTACACGATGTGATAGCCCACGTTGTGGCGGCTCATGAGCACCTCGGAGCCCTGTGCATAGCGGAGGAACTGCTGGGCCTCGGCATCCGACAGGTAGAGGGCCAGGCTGATGGGCCCCTCCCAGTGCTTGCAGATGGCCTCCAGCATCTGGAGCCTGGAAGAGAGGGGACGGTGAGCTGCGGGGACCTGGGCCCATGCACGCACCAGCCACCCGGTCTCCTGTGGGCCTCTTCCTCCATCAACACTTGGTTAACCAGCTGCAAATCTAAATCCCTGCTCTAAACATTTCTCACTCAGTTCCTTTACCTATAAAGTGTGCATAAAAACACTTACCATGCTGGTTCTAGTCTTTCTCTGCTTCCAACTGAACGTGGTATCAAAAGAGCCACATCTCTCTGTAAGCCTCAGACATCTTCTCTTTTCAATGGGGGGAGGAGAAGGGTGGGTGATTATATTAAACAATCCAAAGGGCTCCTTCCAGACCCAAACTCCTACACTTCTCTCTCAGCGGAGGTATGAAACACCTCTACTGAGCTCCTAAAGCAGAGACCAGCCAAAGAAGATTGAGACAAACTGAGACCACTGAGTTACAAGCAACATTAAAACAAGCAGTAAAAACAAGAGTAATGATCACTACGATCACGGTCCCATTACTATGTGCCAGGTGCTTTCCGGACAACAAGCCTGAGCACCAGCTGTTTTTCTCCCCATTTTTCTGAGAAAGGCATTGAGGCTCCAGATGCTGGGTCAGCTTTGATTCTTGGATGTGTAGACCAGCCATGTGTAGACAGGTACCTTAATGGGGACTTGGAGTCTGTGAGAAAAAATAATACTGGGTGTTTGGCAGAGGGGACAGAAGAAACACATGTGAACGCTGGGAACAAAAGTGTACCTGGGGTGGTGCTGTCTTCATCTTACTGCCCTAGGGCCACAGCCAACTTTGCAAGGCCACCTTAGGGGCGCTGAGCCAAGAAAAGGGGGAAAGAACAGACCCCAGAGAAAAAACAAAAGGTGTTTCCAACAGAGAGTGTTCTGCAAAAATGTTTGAAGAGGAATCTATAAAGATATATTTTTTTTTAAAGGCATTAGAAGTGCCTAGTACACAAAATCTATGCTTAAGAAACAGCAAAAGCCTATTTCAATTTTTTCTCTGCCCAGCAAGAGGTACATAATCAGCAGTCTCCTGGTCAGAATGCCCACTTTATTCGGACAATTACCAGGAAATGGATTCCATGCATTTCCATGCTTCTAAACAAAAGAAACTGTGCAGACCTATCCTGTTTTAAGGGCCTTTTCCATGGACTTCCAGTTTTCTCTCAGTAATTCTGAATTGATATTGCCCAGACTTGCTTCCTACTTCAAATATGGAAGATTAAGATATTCACCAGGGTAAAGTGCCCCCCATCTTTCACCCTGAGAATGCTTGCTAATCAAATGGACCAGAGCCATTTTTTTGCAAGAGGTGCTACATTCTCCATGACCCCTGATCTCACAAACTTTGTGTGTGGCGTCTGCTGTAGGACCCTGCTCTCTCCTGAGCTCTGAGGATCTGGGATTTTGAATTATCACCCCGTGCACCTCAGTTTCATCTTCTGCAAAATGGGAGGACTCTGCATTTCAAGGGAGAGCCATTTGTACAAATGCTTTGAGAATCGGATAGCCGAGGACAAGAACAATTTCTAACATGTAGATGCAGGAGCTGCTGGAGGGAGTGGGAGGTTGGAGTTCTGTCTGACAGGGCATGAGGAGAGGCCAACTTCTGCTCTGAGTTCTCCCACTGGTTTGGTTTTGACTCTATGTCTAAATTTTCCAAGAAGGGAGCAAACCTCACCTGGTGCTGCCCTCTTAAGCTCTGCTAGGAGTTCAGAGTGAGAACAGAGACAAATTACTTAAGGTTCTCAGGAGAAAGGTGCTGTTGATGTAAAAAAAAACAAGTTGAGTTTTTGCCAGATGTGGCTCCATAGAACCTCAGCGGCCAAGTGAGAATCGCGATGACACAACCCACATCTGATTCTCTGCCACCAGCCACAACCCCTCCAATCTTTTCTCCCTTACAACCAGCCCTTCTGCCACCACCTGAGCAACAGTGACAAACTGAAGTTTACAATAAGGATGACAATATATGAAATGTGATAATGATATAATAAATCTCTACCATTTACCCGCTGGCTTGCAACGTGCGGGCCACGTGGTGGCTGTTACTGCAATTAATATTCATAGGAACTGAGGTTCTCATCACCATTTTACAGGCAAGGAAGCTCAAGAAGACAAAGTGACTTCTTTCAAGTCACGCGGCTACAAAGTGGTGGAGGTGGAGTCACACCCATGTCTGTCTGACCCCAAAGACCAGGACGCAGATCATTATGCAACATGGACTGATGTTAGGCTGAGAACAATGTCCCAAAATATCTTCCCTCATTGCCTGTTTCCCAACTAAGAGTGTGCCCTTCTGTTGGTGTCAGCTTCTCTCTAATTCCTTCCTCCTCCTCAGTCCCTCTGGGGGTCTGCCTCAAAGATCCACTCTTTGTTGGACCCTCAGGGTGGCCTCTCTCCATGTCTGCTTCCTAAGGACTGTCCCTATGCAGCTCTTGTTGGCGCAAAGCCCTGCACTGAGTCTTTCTTTGGTCTCCTTGACAGGAGGATAGTGTTCCTCGCACAGCAAGGGCTGGGTTAACGGAGAGTATTTCAAGAGACAGAGATTAATTCTAAAACCACAGAATTCTCACACTAGGAAGAATCTTAGAGATATTTTTGTAGTCTATGCCATTTTTATGATGGAAGAGCTAAGCTTCAGAGAGGGGGCAGGACTTGCTCCAGAGCCCAGGGTGTCAATGGAAAAGTTACCAGCAGAACCCAGAAGTCCTGACGCTCTGTCCTCACTTGCTTCCACCTCCCTGTGGCACCCGCCATTGCTTCATGCTGGGGAGGGGAGGGCAAAGGCTCAGGAATGGCCAGAGAGATGTCTGGCAGATCTAGAAACAGGCAGGGGTTACTCCAGGGAGTCCCACTAAGACAGGAAGTCACACGCAGACTCTAGTTGTAAAGGAGTGGGCAGGAAGATGGCCAAGTCAAAAACCTAAGAGAGTAGGGTTGGAAGGGATTCTGGAGCACCAGCGGGCCTATGCAGCCTCAGCTGGACGGGGGAACTGACACCCTTCAAGGCAGCCCATTCTAACCTGGTGCACTGCAGCAAGGCAAGCTGCATGGTACAGCATCGCGGGTTGCAACAGTGGGTTTTGGGGTCAGACAGACCTGAATTTGACTTCTGAGCTTCTTCAGTATACCTGGGCAAGTGACAGTTCTCTGAGCTCCAAAGTCCACATATGTGTATTGGGGATAATGATATCTTTGGTAGATTATGAACGATCTCCAAATCACTTCTCTCTCTCTCTATCCAAACCCTTTGGTAACACTCTCCCACCACTGATTCTGGGCTGGCAATGTGACTTGCTTTGGTCCATGGGACACTAGCAAATATGACACAAGTTAGATTTGTTAAAAAGTGCTTGTGTAGGTGTTAAAAAGTACTTGTGCTCCTTGTTCCTCTTGGAACCTTGTGATTGCCACAATGCAACAAGACTACACCATCTTGACAGATGATAAGCTGCATGCCCCAGGTGTCCCCATCATCCCAGTGGATGGCCAGCCAATCCCCAGAAAAACCACCTGACAACAGACACATTAGCCCAGCCCAACCCAAGCTGCCAATCCACAGAATGTGAGCTCATTGTACGAAGCTGCTCAGACTCAGGAAAGTTTGTTAAGCAGCAACAGGCAACTGATACAACATCTACCTGGATTTGAGTATTAAATGAGATAATCATATAAAGTGCATGGCACAGAGCTAGATATACAGCAGGTACTCAGTATGTGATAGCTGTAATTTCCTCCTCAGGTTCTATTTCTGCCTTTCAAACATGTATTCACCCAACAAAGATTTGCTGAGTGTCTCCAATATGCCAGGCATGCTAGACAGACAAGGTTCCTGCACTTCTGAAGCTCTAGTGGGGGGAGAAGACAAAATACAAATCAACCTAACATAAATTCAGATGGAGCTAAAGGATGGGGAGGCAACAGAAAAGGGAAACAGAATAGAGTAACCATGAGGGCTGGCCAGGGAAGATCCCTTGAAGACCTGGTGCTGTGGTCTGAATGTCTATGATCCCCTAAAATTTGTGCATTAAAATTTTAACTCCCAAGGTGATGGTATTATGAGTGGGTCCTTTGGGAGGTGATTAGGTCATGAGGGTGGGGCCCTCATGAGTAGGATTAATGCCCTTATGATAAAGGCCGTAGGGAGCTCTCTTGCCCCTTCCATCAGGTGAGGACAAAGCTACAAGGTGCCACCTATGAACCAGGTAGTGGGCCCTCATCAGACACTGCATCTGCTGGTGCCTGATCTCAGACTTCTCAGCCTCCAGAATGGTGAGAAATAGATTGCTATTGTTTATAAGCCACCTGGTTTATGACATTTTGTTACAGCAGCTGGAATGGACTAAGACAACTGGATAATGAGAAGCATCTGCCTTTGTGAAAGTCTGGGGGAAGAGCTTTTCAAGAAGACGGAATAGCCCTTGGGGTAAACACGAGTTTAGCACATTTGAGCAAGAAGCAGCAGGATCAGTGTGGATGGGGCGCAGGTAAGTGAGGGCACAGGAGAGACGGAGATGTCAGGGAGGTAGGCAGGTGCCAGGTCAGATGGGGCCTTGAAGGCCATGGTGGGCAGCTCAGATGCCATTCTAACTACAATGAGAAGTCATCTGAGGGTTTTAACAGTGTGACCTGACTTGTATTTTTAAAAGATCACTCTGGCTATTACATGGAGAAAGAACTGCCTTTCATTTTCTAGAACAGCCGATGCTTTCAAACCTAAGCCTGCTAAGGATCACCTGGGGGTTTACTAAAACAGATTCCAGGGCCCTGCCCTAGAGATTCTGGCAAAGACTGTCTGGGGTGGGGCCGGAGAATCTGTTTCTAATAAGCTGCCAGGCGATGTTGCCAGTCCCAGAAGCAGGGTTGGCGTGGCACTGCTCTATCAGATGGGACCTGTCAGCCACCAGCCTCTCCTCCACTTGCAGAAAGCAGAGAGACCCATCAGCTACCTGGTGCCCTGCAACTGTAGTCAGCACTTCAACATCGCTGTCAAAGGGACACTGAAGAACAAGTGTCTCCCTGGCCCGGTGTCTGAGGCGGGGTGCCCGCCCTCCCGGTCAGCCCTCTCTCCTTTCAACATTCCCGTCTTCTGCTAGGATGGGAGGGAGGGATCCTGAGCGGCTAGAAGAGACGCAGAACTGCCGGTTCACTTGTTCTGAATGGAATTCTAGAGGGAGCCGGGCACAGGAGCCCGCAGGCCGGCTGCCTTCATTCATTGTGGCGTTCTCGTAAGGCCTGCTTCGGACTTGAAGGTTTACAAACATGCCCGAAATGTTTCTTAAATTAAAAATCAATCCAGCAGGCACAAGTCAGCGAGCTGCATCATAACTGGATGTGTGGGATGGAGTGGATGTGGCTTCATGAATTTCTAGCGTCCTCATCAGCTCATGGTGCTACTGTATGATTTCTGAGTGTGTCCCGCTAAGCGTCTCTCATCAGGGCTTGGAATTCCTTGGGTTCTCCAAAGGACTGTCCGGATGACAATACCTGTCACAATGTGTCAAGGGTATCGAGTGTCTGCTATGCTTGGGATGTGTGTGCTTTGAAGGGGGGGCCTTTGTGCTCAGTGTCTGTAGCAGACCTGAGTGGGGCTGGGACCTTCTTGTCCATGGGCTGCGAGGGAAGGTCCTTCCGGGGTCATCTGCGACACAGGCTGGGAGGAACTTACTCCTGGCAACAGAAGGAGGGGCTGGGTTTTGCCTCTGTCCTCTCGTTGATAACAAGTGTGTATAGAAGGATGGGTTTGAGTCGTTAATAACTAAAAACATTTTCCTTCTACTTGTTTGTAAATTCCAGACACCAAATTCTGTACACTTTTTATATGCCAGGTACCATGGACACACTGTACAGGTATTTCTCATTCAATCCTTGGAACAATCTCATAGAATCTCACCCACAGACTGGACAGGCATCTCAGAGGTGGCTCAGAAAATAGAATGAGTCAACTGAACTGCCTTCCTAATTGTGAGATCTGACTAGGGATGAAGGGA
>NW_007727861.1:23968-28128 GCF_000696425.1 Galeopterus variegatus | reverse complement strand
CAGGGCCCTGCCCTAGAGAGTCTGGCAAAGACTGTCTGGGCGGGGCCGGCGAGTCTGTTTCTAATAAGCTGCCAGGCGATGTTGCCAGTCCCAGAAGCAGGGTTGGCGTGGCACTGCTCTATCAGATGGGACCTGTCAGCCACCAGCCTCTCCTCCACTTGCAGAAAGCAGGGAGACCCATCAGCTACCTGGTGCCCTGCAACTGTAGTCAGCACTTCAACATCACTGTCAAAGGGACACTGAAGAACAAGTGTCTCCCTGGCCCGGTGTCTGAGGCGGGGTGCCCTCCCTCCCGGTCAGCCCTCTCTCCTTTCAACATTCCCGTCTTCTGCTAGGATGGGAGGGAGGGATCCTGAGCGGCTAGAAGAGACGCAGAACTGCCGGTTCACTTGTTCTGAATGGAATTCTAGAGGGAGCCGGGCACAGGAGCCCGCAGGCCGGCTGCCTTCATTCATTGTGGCGTTCTCGTAAGGCCTGCTTCTGACTTGAAGGTTTACAAACACGCCCGAAATGTTTCTTAAATTAAAAATCAATCCAGCAGGCACAAGTCAGCGAGCTGCATCATAACTGGATGTGTGGGATGGAGTGGATGTGGCTTCATGAATTTCTAGCGTCCTCATCAGCTCATGGTGCTACTGTATGATTTCTGAGTGTGTCCCGCTAAGCGTCTCTCATCAGGGCTTGGAATTCCTTGGGTTCTCCAAAGGACTGTCCGGATGACAATACCTGTCACAATGTGTCAAGGGTATCGAGTGTCTGCTATGCTTGGGATGTGTGTGCTTTGAAGGGGGGGCCTTTGTGCTCAGTGTCTGTAGCAGACCTGAGTGGGGCTGGGACCTTCTTGTCCATGGGCTGCGAGGGAAGGTCCTTCCGGGGTCATCTGCGACACAGGCTGGGAGGAACTTACTCCTGGCAACAGAAGGAGGGGCTGGGTTTTGCCTCTGTCCTCTCGTTGATAACAAGTGTGTATAGAAGGATGGGTTTGAGTCGTTAATAACTAAAAACATTTTCCTTCTACTTGTTTGTAAATTCCAGACACCAAATTCTGTATACTTTTTATATGCCAGGTACCATGGACACACTGTACAGGTATTTCTCATTCAATCCTTGGAACAATCTCATAGAATCTCACCCACAGACTGGACAGGCATCTCAGATACTTTTTATATGCCAGGTACCATGGACACACTGTACAGGTATTAACTCATTCAATCCTTGGAACAATCTCATAGAATCTCACCCACAGACTGGACAGGCATCTCAGAGGTGGCTCAGAAAATAGAATGAGTCAACTGAACTGCCTTCCTAATTGTGAGATCTGACTAGGGATGAAGGGACAGGTGGGAGGGTGGGAGGGGGACATGTGGAACAGGCAGGTATAGCAAAGCTGTGTAGCCCTGATTGAGTGACCTCAGATCTTCAAATCCACTCACTTCCTTCCAGCCAGAGAGATGTTTCCAAAAATATAGATTAGATCATACATCTTTATGTAAGTATCTTTGGTAACTTCTTAACACACTTAGAATAAAAACCAAATATCTTATGAGTTTCTAACGTTCTCTAATCTTTTCTCATGCTACTTATCTCCAGTCCCCTGCTATGCTGCAGCCACCCTGGTCTTCTGTGAGGTTTGAGTATATGAGGCACCTTCTCCACCACAGGGCCTTTGCACTCACATTTCATGTGCCAGGCAACTCATGTGCCTGACTCCTTTTCTTGTCCTCCAGGTCTTTACAGAAATGTCCCCTCCTCAGAGAAACTTCCCCTGACCACACTGCCTAAAGAAGGTCCCCAACCTGGCACTGGTATTATCTATCCCAGTTCTTTCAAAGCACTTATTACAATGACAATCATTTTATTTAATTGGTTATTGCCATTTGCACCACTAGCCCCATATTTTCAGCCACAGCTGCACACTGCAAGCTTAAAATGCCAAGTGTTTCACCTGCAAAGATTCTTATTTAACTCATCTGCAATGAAGCCTAGACATGGACTTGTTTTAAAAGCTCCCCATATGACTCAGTTTGTCCCTGGCAAAGGTCGAGAACCCGTGCATTGGACTGTAAGCGACACAGGGCTGGGCTCAGCACTGTCCGGAAATGCTTGGTGAACGTCTGCAGCATCACCACACATATAAGTAAAGAAACAGCAGCTGCTGTCCAGGGGCGATGCTGGCTCCAGTCTACACATGTCCCCTTTTCCTTGGGTAACTTGAGTAGGACTCTACCTCTGAAGAAGCAATCCCTCTCTCCACGCTTAAATAACAGCAACAACAACGAAAGGACACGAGCCTTTGGTTTTCAGTGCTGGGGAGGGCACGAGACACTGGCTCTGCCTTGCCAGTCTTCAATAACCAAAGCCTGGGACACCATCTCCTCCTCCTCAATTTGACCGCCTGGGCAAGGGCAGCAGTGTGGGGTGGGGTGGGGTGGGGTGGGGGAGGGGAGGATCTGCCTTACCTGTCCATGGAGAGCTGAGCCACCAGGGTGACATCCGTGTTGTCTGCAGCAGGCTCGTACTCGTAGTGCAGGAAGTACAGGTGGGTGCGATGGACGGTGAAACGCTCCCGCCGGAACTCGTAACACAGGTCGTCCTCATCCAGCTCAGAGAGCTGCTTCTGCAGCTGGAAGGCAGGAAAGGGGGCTTGGCAACAGGAGGAAAGCTCTGAGGGGCCCTGAGCCTGCCTGCTGTTCATTACTTATTGGGACACTGTTGATGGGTCAAATACAGGCAGGGCGCATCATCATTTTTATCTCTCCCCGCAATTTAATCTAATTTCAAGTAGGTGATGAAGGGCAGATGTCTTCACCTCCTGAGAAATGAGCCGCCTCTTAGCGGAGGACGAAGGTGGTGCTCATTGGCGAGTGTGTAACCAACCATAAACTCCTTGGAAACAAACAAGAACTGTTTTCCTAGACGGCTTAGTGCATTTTCAAGTAACACGGGGAAAATGTTCAAAGAAGTAAAAAGCCAAAACTGAAAAGACCTGTGAGCTGCTGCTTTTCTCTCCCTAGAGCTACAGATTGCAATCTTTGTGCCAGATATTGTAAAGAAAAAACAAAACATCGATGAAACTCTGTTCCTTTAATTTCACCTAAGTTAATCAGTCTCAGCATCTACTTTTTTTTCTCTTCTCTTTTTTCTACCTCTCTGCAAGTCTTACTTCATTAATCTGCTTGCAGAAGTCCTTTAACTAGCTCTACTTCTCTCCCAACGTATCCCAACTAGTAAAAAAAAAAAAAAAAAAACAGGCTAATCTGCTAGCAGGAACCTAAGGAGTTAGCATTTGTGACATGCAGGTTCAGATAGATCTGCAGCTGCCCAACACGCACTGTCTCACAGACACCCTGCAATAAATGAGCACCTCTAGGCAGGTGTGTTGACGCCTGTTTTAAAGATGAAGAATTGACATTAAAAAGTAAAACAAACAAAAGTAAAACAAACAAAAGTAAAACAACTTGGCAGAAAGCTGATCTATAGTGATAGAACTTAGATCAATGGATGTGGGGTGGGGGAGTAAATGGACTGGGAAGAGGTGAGAGAGCTTTTGGGGTGATGGAAATATTCTGCATGACTGGAGTGATAGTTACATTTATGAAAATTTGAGAAGCTGTATAGGGAGGATTTATCATATATAATTTGCATTTCAGGAAGAATGACTTTTAAAAAATAATAATTGGGCTGGTTAGCTCAGTTGTTACAGCACAGCCTTGTAACACCAAGGTCATGGGTTTAGATCCCTGTACTGGCCAGCCACAAAACAAACCAACAAATAGCAAACAAAACAATTAAATAAATATTATTTTGCCAAAGTTCACATGCTGGTTCCAATATTTCTCCCATTACATCACCCTTGTCTATCCTATGATACCATATAGCTGAATATAGATTAAAGCTTACTTAGGTAGAGTTACCAACCTAGCGGAATATAGTAGAACATTTTTCTAAGAAGGTATATTTTTTAAAACCTCCAAATCGATACATAGTAATCAACAAGAAAATACATAAACTTGCTTCTGTATAGCCTCGTGTCAGTTAAGACCCTTGCCTTGACAGATTACGCTACAGCATTATTTCTCAATATGTGTGCTATGGCAGATGACTGCATTAATAGTTCTGATTTGTCCCCCCCCCCCCCCCCCCCCCCCCCCCCCCCCCCC
>NW_007727861.1:22106-23446 GCF_000696425.1 Galeopterus variegatus | reverse complement strand
TTTCCCCCCCCCCCCCCCCGCCCCTCCACCATGGTTCTTACTAAAGAGGCAGAGTCTGCTTCCCTATCTCTGGAATCCAGGCTGGGCTGGACTTGTGACATACTTTTGCTAATAGATTGCAAGAAAGCAATGGTATCCCAATCCTGAGGCCTCAAGAGAAAGTCTACATTTCTTGCACCTCTACCACTGCTGTGAGAAAATGCCTAGGGCAGCATGCTGGCACATATCAAAGGACAGTTAGCCTCCTGAGCCCCTGCCACTAAATGCCCGTTGCATCTTCAGATGGCCCTGTACAACTCCAAATGCATTCACGTATTTCCAAATGCTGCCTGGGGAACCAGTTGAGATCCAGTGATCTATGAGGCAGTCTTGGCTATCTTTTTAAAATGTTTAACTATTAAAAGGATGCAATCAAGGATATTCTTCAGCTTCTGCCTGGAGAGACTGGGACACTTCATCACTGCCCCCAGAAGAGTGTCCAGTGCATGCCAGGTGCTCAATATTTGTGGGTTGCTGCACGAACAGTATATTCTGTACATAAGACTGTAATCCCTGTGAAGTGAAGGCCCGCCCTTCCAATCTTTTGTGCCCTCTAACTGTATGCACAGAAGGTGATCAACAAGCTCATTCTTGAGCCCACTATTTGTTCTGATATTTGCAGGTCAAGGGTCTGTGATGGCTGAGAAGGTTTTGAAGAGCGAACAAGCATGTGCCAAGCTCCACACAGGGCGCTGGGTACATGTGACTTCCTTTCCTCCCCAGAGCCCCTCCCCCCCATGAGGCATTTGTAGCCTCATCTGACTGGTGAGAAGGCAGTTTCAAAATCCTGAGGTCACTCAGGGAGGTAAAGCTGGGTCTGTGTCCCTCCACCCCCATGCTGCCCCTCTGGGAAGGATGCTCGACGGGAGCCTCAGGTGAAGACGCAGATGCAGCACGAGGGCTGAGGTTCCTGGCTCTACACCACACCTGCCCGGACAACCGTGGATGAGTGGCTTAACCTTTCTGAGCTTTAATTTTCTCTACTGTAAAATGGGAACAACAATAGCCACTACCCCAGGGGACTGTAGGGAGATTCCAAGAGATGTTGCATATGAAGAGTACAGTGTTGGGAGTGAAGGAAAGACTCAAAAAATATCACCTATTATCACAGTTTGCTAGGGACTGAATTGTGTCCTCCAAAGTTCCATGTACTAGACACAACCCCCACCATGACAGTGTTAAGAGGGTGGGAAATCTTATTATGGTAATTGAAAGGTGGGGCCTTGAGGAGGTGATTAGATTGTGAGGACCATGCCCTAGTGAATGGGTTAATCCACTGGTGGTTTAATGGTGGTCATGGG
>NW_007727861.1:19567-20872 GCF_000696425.1 Galeopterus variegatus | reverse complement strand
CTAATACACAGTTGTTATCACAATTAGGAAAGGGAGACACCTGGGTCCCTGAAGACATCTCGGTGGACACTTTCTGTCCTCAAACACCACCTGATGGAAATTTTACGGCAAAGACCTGTGGGCAGGGAAGGTAGGGGCTGGATGAGCCAGGGCGGCCCTTCTCATTCATGTCAGAGAGAGACCTTCTGCCCATCTTCTCGAGGAACTCAAACATGCTGGGAAACTACAATGTTGCCTCCCAGGAGGAAACAGAACCCACTGCTATCCTCCTTCCCTCCCTCCCCACACTGCAAAAGCGCACAAGCAATTCATCCCCATCAGAGAACGAACATCTGCAAAAGTCTTTGCAAGGGCAGGGTTGGCTTTTCTTTCCCCTTGGTTTTGTTTTGTGTTTTTAATGGGTTGACAAGAGTACATGGCTTCCAGGTCAGTGAACGGGAGAGTAGGAATGTGTGCAGATGCGTGTGTGGAGAAGTGGGTCTTTCTTTGATGAGGTTTCAAACAAGTGGTTTACCCTCACCATGTGAGATGGAACACTAATGACCAGAGATGAGAAATGCATGTGGGTGTGGGGTTTCTCTTCCCCTTTACATTCACACCCTCGAGGCAGGGGGAAAGACATCCCAAGGTAAATGGCTCCAGAAGCCACTTTCTAAAGTGCACTGTATGGTGAATTCCTAAAGGCAGGAGCTGTATCCCATTCATCTCTGAATCCGCCGAGCCTATAACATCTAGAGGACCTTGTGTGCTCACAAGCCTCTGTTGGATGTACTCAATCACTACATGTTAAGAAAGGGAGCAGTGACCAATGACAGTGCTCCCAGAATGACCAAAGTACAGCCTGCCCTAGTAGGGGGGTTGACCAGTAGTCCTGGGGGATAATGAGCAGCCTCCATCTGTGAGTTTCATGGTATCAGTAATGTGATTCAGTCCCAAGCTCCTGGGGCATCCACATCCCCAGCTCACTGTGGTCGTCATGGTGCTTAAAGGGCAGGGTCTAGGGAATGTTGCTGTCTGCCCACCACACTGGGATCGTGGAAAGCACATTAGGTATGCTGTCAGACATACCTGTCTACAGGACTGCTTTAGTCCGTTTTGTGTTGCTATAACAGAATTACCTGAGACTGGGTAATTTATAAAGGAAAGAGGTTTATTTGGCTTATGGTTCTGGGACAGCTGCATGTGGCACGGGCCTCAGGCTGCTTCTACTCATGGCGGACAAAACAGCAGGCAGCCAGTGGGTACAAGCAGACCACATGGCGAGAGGAAGCAAGAGAGAGGAAGCAAGAGAGAGAGAGAAGGTGC
>NW_007727861.1:17090-18250 GCF_000696425.1 Galeopterus variegatus | reverse complement strand
TGGTGCAGTGCTAAATGTTATCAGGTGCATTGCTTCTTTAACTTAATCCTTCAGCACACATCTCTGTTTTACATGGGAGGGAACTGAGGCTCAAAAGTCTTCAGTGATCTGCTTCAGCTAGCAAGAAGAAGGCTGGGTGGAGAATCCCATCTTTGGACCTCAAACCGGGACATTTCACAACACAATTATTTCTTCCCAGGGTATGGATGTGAGGATCAAATGAGATAGTGGAAAATATAATGTTCTGTGAACAAAGCAGGCCATAAAAATGCATCTACGGTATGGTCCCAATACAGCAAAAAGACACTAGAAAATAGGCCAAAGGGAATACATTACAATGTTAACAAAGATTTTCTCTGAGTGGTGATTTCACAGATGAATTTTATTGGCTTCTTTGTACTTTTCTATAGTTAACTAATTCCCTACAATTTTCTCAAATGAGCCAATGCATGTAAAAGTGCTTTGTAAACTGTGAAGTGCTACACAAACCTAAGCAATGTGATTATGATTACATTATGTACCTTTTCAAATTCTAATGTAGGCTTGCTTACTGCTGACTATGTGGCTGATTCTATCCCAAGGGGAAGCCTCCAGCAGCTTAAAAACTGCCTCCTTTTCACCCAGGATCTGGGAATTTCTCTGGGGAGACACAGAGCTAGAGGGAGCACTTTCATTAACAGGGTCAGAATGCTACTGCACCCCAAGCTCTCTGGCCACCACCACAGGGAGAGCAGAGGGTTCCTGACAAGTAAGTCACAGAAACAAAAGATAGATTTCTCCTGAGATAAAATGCATTTGCTAAATTGCTTCTTTGGGCAGCCAGATGAGGCACAGGGAGATTGGGACTCAAGGGAAAATGGCCCTTTAAGTAGTTTGCATTTATTTCTTCCGATCTTTAAGGACAGTGGCCTAGATTGACCTTTGAGCTGCTGGAAATGATGGATGGTCATGCCTGAGAATTCAGAGGGAGTGGAAGTATGTCCCCGGGCTCTGGCCGAAGGGACTTCTGTTCACAGTTGGGCAAAATTAGAGAGTAAGTATAGGGAAAGTGAAGATAAATGGTCAGGGTCCCTTGAGGGTTTAGAGTCTTGCTGAGCATTTGATATAAATATGCACATGCACCTAGGTGTTCCTTTGTCATTGTCTAATGTAATTGCGCA
>NW_007727861.1:15577-16282 GCF_000696425.1 Galeopterus variegatus | reverse complement strand
TCAACACATGTATTCCCTGCAGTGGCAGAGACATCCTGAGCTCACCAATATCTAGGTTCTCCTCTCTTCCTGGGCACACAGCTAGGCTGTATTTCCAACCTCCTTGTGCTTAAGGCAAACTGTGGCTGAGCCCTGGTCAGTGGAATTTGGGCAGGCACCACTTTCAAGCCTCGCTCAGGCACAAGCCTCATTTTCTTTCCTTGGCCAGAGGAAGAGAATCCAGTAGAGGAGTTCAGGACTCATGGAGAGCAGAGACACCGTGAAGGAGTGTGGGTCCCTGAACCTGGAGAAAAGCCACCCGCCAATCAGGAACACCCATTTACACCTTATGCAAGTGATAAACTTCCCGCATGTTGAGCTGTACTATAGCTGCTCGTACCACCTTAATCAACAGGCACAGTGGAGCCCTTCTAGCCAGTAAGGGAGGAAGACACAGTGCAAAGGGTCAAATAAGGAGCCTTGAAAGCCACCTGTTTGTTCTTGTGACACCCCTCCGTTTGATGTCTTGGAACTATGGGGGAAAACACTTGTGGGTAAGTTAACACTCAAGAATGTGGCTTTATACTTTCATCTTACTTTCACTCTTTAGAGGCCTTGCTATCCACTATTCCATTTGTTCCTCTCCAAACCTGTATGAGACAGGCAGGGCTGCTCTGCTGCCCTCAGTGGACAGACGAGGAAACTGAGGCACCAGGAATTTGCTCA
>NW_007727861.1:0-14195 GCF_000696425.1 Galeopterus variegatus | reverse complement strand
TCTGCACTTAAATTGTTCTTTGAGTCTAGAAGGACAGGCAGAGAAGCAAGCTGGTAATCATAACACTGTAATCCTAATATAAACAAAACTGAATTGGGGGGTGGGGCAGGTGCTTTATGCCACAATGTTCTAAGGACACAGTGTAACCCTAATATAAACAAAACTGAATTGGGGGGTGGGGCAGGTGCTTTATGCCACAATGTTCTAAGCTCCTGACCTGTCTTACCTTATTTAGTCCTCTTAAGTCTTTTAGGTAGGAATAATTATGATTCCCATTTTATAGATAAGAACACTGAGGCAGAGGGAGTTTAAATAAGTCACCTGAAATCCCACAGCTGGCGTTCCTAAGATTTTAAACAAGGCAGTTTTATTTCAGAGCTGTCCCCTTACCTACTGTACAAATAGGAGAGGCCACTTGTTGGAGAAAGATTCAGCCAAAAGGAGAAGGGAGGGATGGAGCTGCTGTGAGGGCACAGGAGGGCAGGGCACCTGGCGAGTGTGGACAGAGCACAACTGGGGACTAGTGGGGCAAAAGAGGGCTCTGTGCACAGGAGCTGGACCAGAGCAGCCGAGCCACAAGGGCGAGCCTGCAGCCCAGACTTGTACCCATCGCGTCTCCTGACCCCATGGCTCCCTGCCCTTCATCCCCTGCCCGGCCTCCCAGGCAGATGCTGTGACCCTTAAGGCTCTGGACCTTAAAGAGTCCAGGGAGAGTCACTGGAGACACCTTGGGCAGCCTGTCTTAGGGCTCTGGGCGCTGTCCACCCCGGACTCCGCTGCCAGCTGCGTGATTAAAGAATTGGTGACATGTGGCTTGTACGTGAGAGTGGTAGTGCGTTCTGGTTTTTCTCCAGGGTTTCTCTGGGATACAGCTGTTCCCACAGAGCCATCTGTTCCTTGGTGTTGCTGTGCACAGTGACTTCATAAAGTGTTTGTGGAGTCTGTTTATGTGTGTCTTATTTTTAACTTCTGATTGAGACACAGTGATGCTGTCTTTTCCCTTCAGTGGGGTTAGTACCAGGGAGCGTGGCCCCGTGGTGGGGGAATGGACTTCGTGGCATGAGGACTTGAGCTTGGACGTCTTCTTCATTTCAGAGGTGAGGCAGTGATCTCAGGCGGCTGGAAGGCAAGGCCTCTGAGACAAGCTTTTGGGGCAATAATTGCAAGAACCACCTGGATTGTGCAGTACTTCCGACACCCTAACAGCTTCAACTCCCCTGAAATAGCCTAGGATTGGTTTATGTACAGACCGTTCTACAGGTGGGAAAACTCAGGCTTATGGAAGGCGAGAGTTATGCCCAAAGTCCCAGATCTAGTCTAGGGCCAAATTTTCTAATTCCAAGTATGGGGAGGGATCTTCCTGGCACACCACGAATGCTTCAAGAAAAGAACTTGTTATAGTTCATTTGTTCAACAAAATTTATTGAGCACATACCAGGTGCTAGGCAGTCTTTTACTGGCACAAAGATATATTAATGAGGGGCTGGCCAGTTACTCCAGCTGGTTAGAACATGCTGCTGAGAAAACCAAGGTCCAGGGTTTGATCCCCATAACAGCCAGCTGCCAAAAAACCAAAAACAAACAAAAGCCCCACCACTGTTAAAATATATAACAAATAAAACAGATACAAATCCCTGCAGTCGTAGAGCTTATATTTTAGTGGGGGGACACGTAATCAACAAAACACATAAGTTGTGACCGTATTGATTGGTGATATGTGCTATGGAGATAAATGAAGGGAGGAGCCCTGGGAGACAGCGAGTGCCGGGCGGGAGGCAGGCGTTGCTGTTTTAGATAGGGGAGTGTTTTAAACAGTCGTAGAAAGGCCACTCAACTATGAATCAGGGCTCAATACCAATACCAGTTCCTGCTCTGCCACCAGCCCAACGTGCGAGTGCCGGGCGGGAGGCAGGCGTTGCTGTTTTAGATAGGGGAGTGTTTTAAACAGTCGTAGAAAGGCCGCTCAACTATGAATCAGGGCTCAATACCAATACCAGTTCCTGCTCTGCCACCAGCCCAACGTGTGGCTTCAATTCTCTGAGCCTCCATTTCTTCCTCTATAAAATCAGGATAATGATCATTACCTTGCAGGGTTAGGGAAAGAGTCAGAAAGACTATATAAGGAAAACAACTGGGAGACTCGCTGAATAACTTGTAGTTACTATAATGTCACTTCTAAATATGTAGCTACATCCATTTGGGAAAGGGCCCTGGTCTTGTTTCTTGTTGCTTTAGAAACAGGAAAGAGCTCTCTCTCTCTCTCACTCTCTCTCTTTTTTTTGATGGCCTGTGTGGGGATCGGAACCCTTGACCTTGGTGTTATCAGCGCCACAACTGAGCAAACTGTCCAGCCTGCTCTTGCTGCGTTAGAGTTAGGTAGATCTGGTCTCAGATTCTGGCCCCACCATTTAGGAGCTGTGTGACTCTGGGCAAGTAACTCATGTCTTCGGAACTTCGGTGTCCTCATCTGTGAAATGTGACTCCCTCCCAATTGAGGTAAAGATTAAATTTGAATTTCTCTTTCTCTTTTCCTTAAGGAAATCTCCAATTCCCAAGGCTAAAAGAAAGCAGAGACAGGACTTGGAACAGCACAAAGGGTTGTCCTAATGCAGGAGAGACCAGAGTGACTAGTCCCTAGCTCAGGGATGCCCAGCAGGCATTAGTTCCTGTGCCATCTAGGAGTCTGATGCTGCTTACCTGCAGTGCTGTCTTGGAGGGGGGGACTATAGGGTGGGGCCTTGGTGTATGGAGTGAGGCCATCAATTAGTGATGTCTGCCATGGGCGTGAGATCAGGAAGCTCCAGATCTGCACACTGGCTGTTGACTTATAATTCAACATAAATTCAAAAACCCATTGGTGTCCAGTCTTTTTTTTTTTGTATTTTTTGGATATATGATATGTTTCATAATTTGGCTTTTAATATAACAATGGATAATTCTTTTACCACTACTCTTTCTGAATTAAATACCTTCCTTTTTTTTGGGCTGCCCTGGGAAGGATGAGCAAGGATGTAAGCCCAGAAAGGATTGTTCTGAAGCTGATAAACTGAAAGTGACAGGTGTCAGAAAGAAACCTGCAGAATAAGCAGCAGATAATCCAAAGCCATTTCCTGCCAGGATAAACAGCACCTGCCCTCTTCTGGCCAACCCCTGCCCCCTCCAGCCTGCTCATGCAACCTTAGCCATCAAAAATTGTAAACTGAGTTTAGTAACGTTCCCATCCAAACTGGTTAACACCTATCTATTTTAATGGTTTTGCATTCAAAAAGTGAGCCTCCCTTATCTGCAAATTCCCTTAGGTGGGGCAAGACCCCTGATGATGAAGCATCACTCTACAAAAACAATGCTTAGGGAGAGTTGCATGTTTCTGAATAACACACTGCATGGAAACATTCTATACTATCTGCTGGCTGTCCAAGGGTGGGTGTCCTTATTTTTTGTTGCTCCAGAGGACAGGCTCAGATTAATGTGACTCTCTCCCAATTGAGGTAAAGATTAAATCTTTACCTTACAGAGGGGAAGATTTCAACTCAACATGAGGTAGAATGGTTTAGCATCTGGAGCTTTCCAGCAACAGAGTAAGCTGCCTTAGGAGGTGGTGAGCTCCCTGTCTTCAGGAAGATTCCAGCAAAGCCAAATGCAAGACTATTCGGGATGCTGAGAAAGATTTTTGAAGAAAAAAGGGGGTGGAGAATATCCGTGATTATCCATCTGTGTTCTGTGGAGTGCCAGGGTTTCTTGGATATGTTTGAGGGGCTGGGTTACTTGGGAAAGGGGAGAGAAATGCTAATGTATAAAATTCTAGCCTCCATCTCTACTTCAGTCAACTTATGATGAGCGATGCATATTGAATGCTTATTGCAGTACATATATTAACTTACTGATACCTGGGAGACAGGCCTAGACAACTGATGGGACAGGAGTGGCTGTGTTCCATCAGCTACTATCATTCTGCCTCACTGTAGAGTCTGTTCTCTTCCAAACCCCCCTGAGTGCGCCATGCTTGTGTCACCTCTGGTCTTCCCAGCTCATGCTGCTCCCTCCCTCCCCCTAAGTCTTCCCCCCAACCCCCCTTGCTCCTACTCATTCTTCCTTCACATCTCACCTCCTCCAGGAGGTCCTCCCTGATGCACCCTCTCTCCCTAGTTGTGTGAAATGCTCTTCTCACGTGCTCTCTAAGCACTACCACCATCCTGGCACTTAAGTGTACTGCATAAGACCCCTGCTTGTCAGTATCCCTCACTGGACAAGCACTGTGGGAGCTGGGCTCCAATCTGCAATGCTTCCTGCTGGATCACCAGCCCTGTGGCTGGCAATGGTTTGAATGAATGCCTGCTGGGTGGATGAATGAGTCTTGAAACTTAGTCACAGCCACTGGCGCCTGCTCCCATCTGGGATCTGAAGTCCAATGAGGAGGTCCTTGACTTTTATTTCTTCCAGAATCACCACCATCTATGCACTTATCATAGCTCTAATGATCTCCTCCCACACAGCTGGGAGCTTCTGGCTTTGGGCCCGATCCAAGACCTTACCCTTGCCCTCTGGTTATGTCTGCAGATAACACATGACATGCTGTGGAGGACCAGCTCTCTGCAGAGCTGTGGTTCAGGAGTGCAGTGTTGGCAGACTCTCTTCTTGTTCAGCCTTGCCACTGCTGGCCGGCTTAGGCAGCAGAGGAGCCTGGCTGGAGCAGGACACAGGGACATGCTGTCTTGACTTATGAATGCTAGCTATACCTGCTCTCCAGTTCGTAGCACCCACAGAACAATCCACCCGATCTCCCCATCCCCACCGCTGCTGCCCTGGGTCACACTCCCATCCTCATCTTTTTGCTCAGGATGGGGCAGTGGCCTCAAAGTGGTCTCCCTGCCTCCAGTCTTGTCCCTTTCATTCTGTTGTCTGCTCTGAGTTTTCTCAAATGTACATCATGATTAAAATCTTCGGTGTCTCCTCACTACCGACAGGATAAAGTCTAAACTCCTAAGCACAGCCAAGGCCTTTCCTGGTCAGCTCTGTTCTTTGTCCCTCTTCCAGCATAAACTACCAGCAGGTTCTCTTGTAACTCTTTACTTCATCTGCTTTTCCCTGTACTTGGTACTTCATTCTTCTCTCTTAAACTTGCTCAATACGTTCATTCGATAAGTATTTATTAAGTGCTTATCACGTGCTTGGTTCTATTCCAGGGGAGAAAACCCCAGTGGTGAACAATATAAAGTCTCTAATCTAAGAGTCTTATATTTGGGGAAAAAACTTGGAAAGAAATACATTGCAAATAGCTGTATATGCTCTGATTAAAAAAAAAATAGGGCTTGCCACAGAAAGTTAAAGGGTTACTTTAGATGGGGGGAGGGGGTCAGGGAAAGTTTCTGATGATGCCACACCTGAGACATTTAAATGCTAAGGGACAGGGTGTTCCAGGCAGTGGGAACAGCAAGCACAAAGGCCCTGTGGTAGCCTGCAGCTTGGAAGGAACAGAAAGGAAGTGGGTTTGGCTCGTGTAGTCATCAAGGGGGGAGAGAAGGTAGAATCACAGCTATGGCGAGTGCTTGGAGAAGGCTGCTCTCTTGTTCACGGCCCTCCCTGGACCTGGACAGACTTCCTTCCCAGCACTTCTAAGGATTGTTAACCAGCATGCAATTTATGTAATGGGACTGGGCCAGTCTCTATTTTCAACCCTGGTGCCCTGCACAGTACCTGGCAGACGGCCGGCATTCACACATGCTTTCTGAGCCAATTAATACAGTCACAGATTCCCAGAAAGACCACTGAAGACTTCTTCACCCTCATGATCCACAAAGGGGAAGGAGATCATGGAAAAGCTGGTGCATCATTTCTAAAGGGAGTCCCCCTGGGTATGGCACTGAGCAGCATGCCACGGGGACTCACTGCTACAGATGATTAACAGATAGCTTCCTCCTGCAAGGCTTTTTATTTCAGCCTCCTTCCTTGGAGTGGGGGAGAAGAGGCGAGAGGACAATTTTCATTTAGCCTTTGGAAAAAGTGCCGAATGGGCACTCAAATATTGATGATGATGACAAATACTGATTTGATCAAAGAGAACTGAAGGAAAAATAAAAGGAACACAGTATTTGTCGAAACCTCTAAGTGCTTCCCAGAATCTGAAAGAGTTCAAGTGCTTAATGGTTTTCTTCCCTTGGTTGCCAGTTGTGGAGAAGGGCAGACACTGAGAAGGTATTGACGGTGATGCAGAGAAGGGCCAGCGCTGGCAGCACTGTACTGTGACTTGGGGACCAAACAATAGACAGCAGGGGTAGCACCGTGACCAGAGTCATACTGATAAAAGGCCAGGAGAGTACATGCCTCCAGACCTTCCACAGGCACCCTCTCCTGCCATTCGGAGCCTAAAAGAACACCCATGACATCCACAATAACTATAAAAACAATAACAGAATAGTAATAAATCCAAATTCTGACTCTTTAACCCGGCACACAACCCCCTACCAATCTGGCTTCTGCCCACCTGACCCTCATTCCTGTTGGACTGAGCAGGACTGAAGCCATGTTGGCACCTAAAACCACACGGCCTCTAAAAGATTTTAAAAAACAGTTTTTTTCTTAGCAGGCATTTCTCTGAGTTCCCTCTTATCCCATGGTTAATTGGATATTTTGAACCTTGATTATGGGGCACATGAACATAATGTTGTTTTCCAGCCAGCCTGAAGTTGCAAACTTGCATGTACTATCTAGGCACTGAGATAAGGATGGGAACAGAAATCAGACAAGGCCTTGGTGAGACCTTGTACCTGACTCATAGACACGGACCCCTCACTGCCCACGTGCCCCTCTCTCCTGCTTTTCATTTTCCCAGGTTCCATTCCCTCAACCCCCTCTTTAAAAACCCCTCAGTAAATCTGAGGCTTTGAGATGGCTTTAGCCTGGCTACTCTTCAGGTTTACCAGAGAGATGGGTTAGCCCAACATCTCTCCTCAGGTCACTGGTATTCCTGAATGAAAGCGGACTTCCCTTTTCACCAACATTTGACTTGTTTATTTTTCTGTCTGGAGGTAGGCAGCTGGGCCTGTGAGTTTGGTATCAGTTTTGGAGAGCTGAGTGTGCCCTGTAATGTCCCCACCAGCCCCCGGGCACACTGGCCATCCTTCTGTTCTTCACAATGAACCTGTCCTACCTCAGGGCCTTTGCACCAGTTTCTTCCTCTACCTGGAAAATACTTGTCTTGCTCTTCTGCAGCTGGCTCATTCTTGTCACTCGGGTTTCAGATTAAACATCACCTCCTCATAGAAATCCTGACCCCCCCAAAACAACGGAGCTGTTCAGCTGCTCACTAATACATTGCTATGTAGCACTTGACACTGGCTGATAATTTCTACTGATAGCTTGTTTACTTATTACATCTGTCTCCTCCACTAGAATAGAAGCACCAAGAAAGCAGGGACCATCGTCTTTTTTCACCTATGAATACTCAGTGCTCAGAATAAGTAGAATGCCCTCAGGAAATGTTTGTAGACTGAATAAATGAACTGATTACTTCTGGGTCTAATGCTAAGGGTCAAGGAAAGAGCAGAAGGCAAATATTTATTGAGCATCTAACACACTGCAGACACTGAGTTAGGTGCTTTACATGCAATTTCACACCAAGTCTCAAAACATCCCTGTAAAAGTTTTTAATCCCCATTTGACAGTTGAGAAAACTGAAGCACAGAGAGGCTGAATAACTTGTCTGAGGTCACATAGGCAGTAACTGGAAGGAATTAAAGCCAAACCCAGTTCAGTCTGACCCCGCATGCCCTGCTTTTCCTGCTACGTGCTACTTTCCCATATCCTTAAAATTGAGAATCAGTCTCTACTTGGCTCCTTGTTTGCTGTGTGACCATGGGCAATCTGCCGAACCTCTCTGTGCCCCAATTTCTACAACTCTAAAAGAGATCTTTTATGAGCATCAAATGAGATATAACATATGAAAAAATTATAAATGGTTAAGAACCAGGGAAATACATTAGAAGATATGCCTGTGACTAATAGTCTTTGCCCATACAGATTCCTAAGGAGCCAGTTACATGTGAAATCTCTTTTTGTGCCAGCCCACGCATTGACCACCTGAATCCCAGGTCTCCCGTGCGCATGTCATGTCCATAAAGACTTCAGAGTTTCCTGGCTATGATAGACACTTTACCTGTTGTTTCACTGGTATTTTTTGCTCATCCTGTTTCCTCTGCTTGGAAGCTCATTTCTGACTTCACCTTGTCCAGGCCAAGTGTACCCCTTCTGCGTTCACAGTGATCTCTGTGGAAGTGTTCTGCTGACACCAGATAGTGGGCTCCCAGGGCAAGGATAGTGGCTCATTCACCTAGGTCCTGCCCTGAGCCTGACACTGAGCCTGGCACACTGGAGGTCCTCACCAGAGGAGTGGAGAGGCTGCCCTTTCCCTGCCAAGGCCCACGAGCCACTTACGTTTTCACTGTTGACATCAGCTTCACTGGGGCAGCCAAATAGTTCCCGCCTCAGGAGGTTCCCGTCATACTCCAGGAAGGTCAGGTAGAGGTTGCGGAAAAACTCCACGTGCTTGTTCTTCACCCGAAGCTTCTTGGGGGAGTTCCAGTGAATGACCTGGTAGGGTGACAAGGACGCCGTCAGGCAGGGAGGGACCTCGCACATGCAGGCAGCCGTGGCATGGCACTGGGCTAAACATTATCTGTGGGTCTGTTCATTCATTCATTCATTCATTCAACATTCGCAGGAGAGTGGTGAAGACTAAAGGCTCTGAGGCCAGGTTGCCTGGGTTCAAATCTTGACTCTGCTCTATGTAGTTATTTAATCTTGGGCAGATTACTTAATCTCTCTGTACCTCAGTTTCCTAATCTTTGAAATGGGAATAACTTCAGCTCCTATCTGGGCTAGTTATTAAATGGTTGTCTCTCAGCTAGCTCCAAACCTGCTTTCTGATGCTGAGGCCAACCCTAATTCTGCAAACCCTAATTCTGCTGGGCCAGCTGAACCCTGTGAGGAGCTGCCACCTGGGGGCCCGAGAGGGAGACAGAGAGCCTGGAGGAGGAAAGGCACCAGCTGCTCCTTGTTGCTGCCTGTGCCCGGGAGCAGCTAAATCCACTTTGCAGTTTTTGCAACACTCAGAACATGCTTCATTGTCATCCTTCTCTCCCAGTGCTGCTGCTCCTGGAACTGGCTGGTGGCCTCATCCTAGAGGTTTGGGTCCCTACCCCCAGATTTTAGAATTCCCACCTCTTTCCTCTGTTCCTTCAGCTCTAAGGGAAGTAGCTGTTTCCTATAATTTTCTATTTTTGCTTTTTTAGGTAACATGTGAACACTTTATGCCTAGTTAGCATTTTTAAAGATTAAATTCTCTGTTCAAATGATTAGTCTGGCTTTTGCCTCTAGCCAGGACCCTGAGGGATGCAGTGTCTCATAGAGCTGTTGTGAAAAATAAACAAGTTCATACACATAAAGCATGTAAATAGTGCCTAGCATAGGGTAAGTGCTCAATAAATGCTGTCTCTGATTATTTAGCACCTACAGTGTACCGGATTGGGAGATGGCCTGAGGCACGTGGCATTGGGGCCGGCCTGGGGCTCACTCATGGTTTGCTGGGGAGAAGTGTCCACAAAGAGGTAATTAGAATGTACTAATGGAGGAGGATCTAAAAGGAATGACAGCTCTAGAATGCTCAGAGAGGCATCATAGAAGGAGATACCCCCGCTGGGGCTTGAAGGGTGGGCAGGAGTTTCCTAGGGAGACAGAGCCTGGAATAGAGGGAGACATGGGGATGGTGTGGTTCATTTGGAAAATGAGAAGTTGTGTGTTGTAGCTGGGGCACAAGGGGCATGGGGGATGGGTGGGAGAGGTGGCTGGAGCAGTGGCCAAGGTGAGGCCCCAGGCCCGTGAGGCCCCAGGCCCGTGAGGCCCATGTTCAGAGCTCAGATTGCAGGCACTGGAGATTTTTAAGGAGGGGGAAAATTACTAACTCTGGGTTTTAGAAAGATCATTCTGGTTGTAATGGAGAAGATGTGTGTGGTTGGGTTGGAAGGGCAAAACCAGAGCCAGGAACGCTAAATATAAGTCAGTTGTAATTTCCAGCCAAGAGATGAGGCCTCGGTGACAGTTTCTGATTTGATTGGAAAGAGGAGATATGCACAGAAAAAAAAAAAAAATCTGGGAAAAGCAAGCAAGTATGAATAGAATATTTAACGTGCTAAAATCTGTTCTAAGCACCTTAATTTATTATTAACATTTAGTGCATTTATTAGTAGTATTAATAATGATCAATTATTACTATATAATAATGATCAGTAAAGAATAATTTATATTAATTTATTTGATACTCATAACAAGCCTATGGGGGCAGCACTATTATCAGCCCCATTTTACAGATAGGGAAATGAAGGCACAGAAAGACTCTGCAGTATGCCTGTTGTCACACAGAATCAGGCTTGGAACATTGGCAGCCTGGCTCCAGGGTCCGCCCAGCTCCAGAGTCCACCGGCCTAACTGCTCACTGCACTTCCACGGTCTCTGAAATCAGCACATATCCCTGTATGGGCTGCAAGTGCTACAGATGTTTCCTAAGGACAGAGATGACAGACGGATGAACCAGTCTGAAGGACTCTCATAGTTGAGGGACATGAGCTGGAGCTTGAATGATGGGGTGGAGGCAGAGGGGTGAAAGGGACAGGGAGAGTGGGTCCAGGGAGTGAAATCATACAGTATCAAGAACAGCAGAGCCAGGGAAGGACCCCAAGGGGGCCTCCTAGTGATGGTGGCCCCAATCGCGAATTCTCAAGACTCCATGGCGGACATCAGGGCAAGGCAGGGCCTCAGTGCAGTGGAGTGAAAACCTGAGCCTGGTCTGCAGGGCGCCCTCCATGGGACACCTGTGACGGGAAAGCAAAGCCCGTGTGAGTGGCCATCGCCCCCTTGCTGGGCTGGGAGCCGCCTCCTGGAGGAGGGCTTGTTGGTCTGTTGAACTTCACCAGCACTTTCACATTTGTTGGCTCCTTTTAATCCTCACAATGACCCTAACAGTGTATGCAGTTTTAAAGATGAAGAAACAGTGAAGAATGACTTGCCCAAGGCCACCTAGCTGGTAAATGTGGGATGTGGGCTTCAAACACAAGCTTGTCTGATTCAAAGCCCACGTTCTTTCCTCTACACTGCAGAGAAGGAGAGAGGTCAGGTTTTTAAAATTTCCCTTTTCATGCTTTGTCCGATTATAGAGGAAACACAATAGCTCTCACTTTTCCCTCTATAGCCCCCAAACACCTTTACTCTATCCTTCCGGGGGGTTGGAATAGCATCTAATGTAATGGACTGATTGTGCCACCCCCAAATTCATATACTGAAATCCTAATAACCAAGGTGATGGTGGTAGGAGGTGGGGCCTTTGGGAAGTCATTAGGTCATGAGGGTGGAGTCCTCGCCATTGCAATTAAGTGCCCCTCATGAAAGGGAAAGCTCCTTCATTGCTTCCACCATGCGAGGACACAGCAAGAAGGCGTCATCCGTAAACCAGGAAGCAGACACTGAATCTGCCCTCACCAGACACTGAATCTGTCCATGCCTTGATCTTAGACTTTCCAGTCTCTACACTGAGAAATAAGTTTCTGATGTTTATAAGCAACTGACCAGGGCGTTGGTATTTTGTTACAGCAGCCTGAATGAACTAAGATACTGAAGAAAGGAAGTGTGTCCACAGCTCAGTCACTTCCTGGTTCCCCCTTCAGCCGAGCTCTGTCTGCAAGAGCCTGCACCAGGGTCCAGGGCCTGCCACTTTGACAGAGGTCTGGAAGAACCATGGCCCTCTACCCTCTTTAGGGGATGTGTGTGAGCAATTCCCCTTGAAGCAGCTGGATAAACACTGCTGTACAAGACCAATTCTCTCTCTCTCACAGCATGGTGAATAACAGGAAACCTATTTGGTCCAAACCACATCCTCCGACCTCCCATAACCATGGTATAGCAAGAACCATGGATCTCAGATCAGTCGAGGTCTGAATCCCAGCCATGCTTTTTACTAGCTGTGTGTCCTTGGGCAGCTTGTTTTCCTTCTTGGAACCTCAGCTTCCTCAAGTGCAAGGTGGGCATCAGTAGGCCTGACAAACTAATGAAGAGGGTGAAACAAATATCTAGCAGAGGACCTGCATGTCACGGTGGCTCCATGAATGTGGGTCCCTGTTCTGCCCTCCTTTTTCCCTCCTGCAAGCACAATGTCACTGCAGCAGTAAGTGAGGAAGCAGGCACTCAGCACTCAGGAGTGCAGACAGGGCCCCGGACCTTCATTGGAACGAGCCTACTTGATGCAGCTTGCATTTCAGGGAAGGAAGAATGTGCAGTATACAGTTTTCTCCCTGTGCCTTTTGAAGGGCACAAGAGGGAAGACTGTCCCCTGCGAATGCACTGAGTCCGGGCACAGGCAGATCCTGGGCCATGCATTACAATAATTGCCTGTGGGCTGGTGTCACTCATACCCAGCGGGGATCATGTCTTTGCTGAGAATGATTTTGGTGCTTGCCAAATGCTGAGCCAGCAGTAAGGCTGATGGATATGCATCTGACTCAGGAAACTTGCGCTTCTGCAACAGGGAGAAACTTAAACCAAGCCTATGGGCCCTCAAACAAAGACTAATGCGTTGTACACAAATCTGCCGGGGACTTTGAAGTGACTGTCTCATTAAATCCTCCCAATAAGCCCATTTGAATCTCACTGTCCACTTTATGAAGACAAAATGTGACTTGACCATATCTTACAGCTGGTAAGTTGTGACACTGAGACTTGAAGCCAGTTCTAAACCCTAAACCTGAGTTTCCAAGTACGATCATGTCTGGTCTTAATGAGCTTAATGAGCTAAGCATTTTACAGATGAGGAAAGTGAGGGTTTACAGAGAGGAGACGTGACTTACCCAAGATCACATGGTGAGTTTGGGCCAGGTCATTGATAGCACTAGGACCCAAGTCTCCTGGTGACCCCATCCACCGCAAGCCATCTCTGATCCCATCATGCCTCATTCTGCTCTGTATCTGTCCAGAGATCTGGGTTTGTGTGCTGACTAAGGCAAATGCTGGTATTTTATAAAAGGAGAGGGAGAGGGAGAGGATGGTGGGCTCACTGGGACTTTAAGTGCAACGAAACCAGAGAGGGAGAGTGACTTGCCCAGAGTCACACAGAAGAAGTGGAGGTAGAGGCCAGCTTCTGTCTTCTGGGCCACTGCTCCTTCCACTAAACCACATTTCTGACTCTGAAAATCTAATTCAGGATTTGGATTGCTGTTATTTCTGATCAGCGCTTGTCTGACTACTGAGAAATGTCATTTCCTAGTCCCTTGAGGGACAGAATCAGCCATCATTGCTGGCTTGGGGGCAGCAATCTGGTGGTGTAGAAGACATTTACTGACACACTTTCACACCTGAGACAGAGTGACGCTGGAGAATCTGCCACAAATAGATTTTTGTGAGGAGTTGGTAAGCACATGTGGACCCAAAGCGTTGTGAGGAAAACCTATCCTAACTAATTCTACCTTCTGGGGCACATTAACACAGCCATAATAATTATTAGCTGCTAACATATACAAGTATTAGATGCTACTCTGTGCCAAGCACTGCTCTGAACACATGACTTGCAATAGCTCACTTGCTCTCTACACAACTCTGTGACAGAACTCATTAGGCCACCTTTCAGGGGAGGAAAGTTTAGCAAATTGCCCTGAGTTACACAGTGAGAAAGAGGGAGAGTCAGAATTGATAGCTCACTTGCTCTCTACACAACTCTGTGACATAACTCATTAGGCCACCTTTCGGGGGAGGAAAGTTTAGCAAATTGCCCTGAGTTACACAGTGAGAAAGAGGGAGAGTCAGAATTTGAACCCAAGGAGATTAGAGAAATTAGGAATCTGAGTCCCTTTTTCTCCCATGTAGTTATTAAATGACTCTTTTTACAGAAATGAACATGAGATTTACAGATGACAGGATCGGAAATGAAACCTACTTTCCTCTCCTAACACCCATTCCTGGGATATTAAGGCTGCAGGGTGAAACCTACTTTCCTCTCCTAACACCCATTCCTGGGATATTAAGGCTGCAGGGTGATTTAGTATTAAATGACTCTTTTTACAGAAATGAACATGAGATTTACAGATGATGGGATCGGAAATGAAACCTACTTTCCTCTCCTAACACCCATTCCTGGGATATTAAGGCTGCAGGGTGATTTA
>NW_007727860.1:360328-361440 GCF_000696425.1 Galeopterus variegatus | reverse complement strand
ATTCCTTAAAATAATTATCTATACACACTCACTCTCTTCTCTCTTCCTCTATGTGTATATGTATGTCTCTCTGTCTGTCTGTCCATCCATCCATCCATTCTATTGGTTTTGTTTCTCTGGAAAACCTTATGCTATGGGTCAGTTGTATACTCCAAAATTTCATGTATTGGAAACTTGATCTCCACTGTAACTGTGTTAAGAGGGTGGGAAATCTAATTATGGTATTTGAAAGGTGGGGCTTTTGAGAGATGACTGAATCTTGTGAATGTGCCCTCATGAATGAATTGATCCATTCATATAGTAATGGGTTGTCATGGGCATGGTTTGGATGGCTTTATAGGAAGAGTGAGTGAGAAGGTTAGCTCTTGCTTGCTCATGCCATCCTGGACATGTGGTACCCTACATCACTACAGAGAGTTACCTCCCAGAAGGCCCTCACCAGGTGTGTTATCTGGACCTTGGACTTCCCAGCCTCCAAACTGTAAGAAATAAATTTCATTTCTTTATAAATCNGTTTCTACTAAGGAACAAACTAAGAAACCTCCCGCAAACCTCTTAAGAGATCAAAAAAATGTTTGCTTTATATCTTGAGCCCTATACCAGCAGGCTCTCTTTAAGGCATGCATTCTCAGTGGTGGTGATATAACCTCCAAAAGGGGAAAAATTGGTTCTTGGGAGGCAGGAGTATATACAATATCTGTGGTATTAGAATTTCATGATGAGGAGTGATTAGAGAAAAAAAAAAAAAGTCTGAAAATATACCTTAGGGTGCAATAATGAAAAAAAGGTTCAGAAACACTGCTCCAAGGAGTCAAAAGTAGAGGCAGCAAGCAAGATACTCCAGTGGAAATAAACACTGGGCCAAAATGAAGGAGACTTGAGTTACTCTGCCCTTTTAAATCTTGCCTGTGGTAAAATATAAGGGCCAACACATTTTTATTTTATCAAATTATCTGGGAGTGGGTTGATGTCCACAACATGTGACCACAATTTGTCTCAAGCAAAGGACGAAGAGTGTGTTTAAAAGTATGATTAAATTCCTGTTAAAAACCCAGAAAACTCATTTCAGTGTCAGAATACCTATGGTTTTATCTTCAGAAAATCTTTTTTGT
>NW_007727860.1:357078-358346 GCF_000696425.1 Galeopterus variegatus | reverse complement strand
TTTTTTTCCATTTGTTTTTTTGTTTTGTATTAATTTATTATTTAGTGTATCATATAATATTTTAACAAACGTTATTTTACAAATGTTTTTATTCATTAAAGGCTCAATGACTTGGGGGAAAAAAAGTTCCTAAGGGTATGAAAGATCAGGTTAAAGAAATATACATATTTTTCCAAGCTAACGAAATAAAAACCAGAAATTTCTCACAGATGCTTCCAAAGTTTAAAAGCACATCTGTGGAGCAAGACTAAGACATCTCAACAACATTCTATGACCTGATACAACAGAACAGATTCTAATTTTGCCATAAGTGGGCTGATAAATGAACTATACTTTTAGGAATCTTTTTTTTCATTTATGTAGAGTATTCATATATGGAGAGTGTAGTATATCAATTTAGAAGCCATTTCAGATTGTCATGTGAATTTTCATGCTGTTCTTCCTTGAAAATAGAGGCTTAAAATAAAATTAAAAATTTTATCATTTGAGCCAGTATGGGGATTCTGCTAGTTGCTAAGTACAACTATCCCAATTACATACTCTGAAACAGGAGAGGTAACCACAGGATGGGTTTAGGGACCCACTGTGGGATGGACCTGAACTAAAACTCTATTGACCACCTTACTTCCATAAGTCTCTACACTGACCAGTAGACGACAGAGAAGTTTCAGGTCTCCTGGAATTAGTGTCAGTTCAGGGCCAGTGCCCAGGAATCCCCAAAAAGTCTGTTAATGTCCTTTTCCCCAAGCACAGTCACCCTGATAAAAGGCCGTAAGTCCCTTTAGGGAAGGCTGGGAGAAAGTTTAACAGCATAAATTTTTGGTAGTGTAGCAGAGACCCTCCTCAAGGGGACCTGGCCTCTCCTTCCTTCAAGGGGTTCTGGGTTTGTAAAGAGGAAATTAAAGGACTGTGACTCACCATTTTCATGATTCAAGTTAGACTTCTACTCACTTGACCTAGAACTCTTCCACTTGTACAGACTGAGTAAGAATTTGGTAGACTATCAGTCTATTTCACTTCTAGGAGCACACCATGATTAAACAGCCAACTCCACGGGTTTCTGTAAGGCTATTCCAATTACTTCAATGACTCTGCTGTCCATTACAGTAACCACGCCCACCTATCTTTGGTAATTGAGAGCTGACACCTGGCCTCTACCTGCCTACACAAATTTTGGACTTCTCAGCATTCATAATCTTGTAAGCCTATTCCTTAAAATAATTATCTATACACACTCACTCTCTTCTCTCTTCCTCTATGTGTATATG
>NW_007727860.1:347422-356492 GCF_000696425.1 Galeopterus variegatus | reverse complement strand
ATTTCTTTATAAATCACCCAGTTTCAGGTATTCTGTTATAAGCAACAGAAATGGACTAATATGTGGAAAAGACAGGCATTTATTAAGCAGAAATGAGCTAGTTTTCTCAGGATGAAGAGGGAAAAAAAGGATTTGATTCATTATAAAATTTGAGAGCTTAGAAAGTATTTATTACTTTCTGGATTTAGTTCAGCAATGTTGTCAAATTTCCCTGGAGATAGGGCCTAATCACTGAAAACAGGGCAATCTTATTTTTGTATAAGTATGCATTTAAGAACTAAAACTTGGTAAGAGAGTCCAAATCTTTCCAGAAGTTAAAAACCACACGACTTCAGGCACATACCCAAGTACAAGCAAGGCAAGTTTGGCAAACAAAAGAAGGCAAGTATGCCCCCCTGACCTCTGCACCCAGCCCAGCAATAACCACGCCACCGCTGGAAGCCCACCGGTCTCCCCTGTGGGAATGAGGGGGGTGCCACAGGCCTCAGTCCCACCCCTCCTCCTTCCATCCCATTTCCTTCCCCCTTCCCCTCTCCTTCTCCCCCCCAACTGCTCTACAACATCATAGAATGTAAAAAAAAATATTAATAAAACTAAAAAAAACAAAAGGCAAGTGCTCACATTGCTTGGCTCTGTCGTTGTCCGCATTGGCCTCATCAATAGCTCGCTGTATCTCATCCAGCCACAGGACATTAGAAGTGCTCTCAGAGTCCTGGGAACAATGTCATAGAATAAAAGAAAGATCAGTGAATGATGACGACACAGAATTAACCGTTTTTCAGGAGATATTTTGCTATAATTTCCACAAATTCTTGTTCAGCAGCCACCACACACAGCCGTATACTATACAAGCTGCTGAGGAACAGACCCCAAAGCTGATCTCTGCTCCCTTCCTCCCTGGCACCCTTTAGTCCAGCCCATCATCATCATCTCTCAACTGGACAGCTGCACTGATCTCCTTCCAAGTTTGTCCTCTTCCACAGTGGTCCTCTATAGGGAGCCGGATGATCTCTTCAAAATAGACCTCTCATTACACCACTCTGGGGCTTAAACTCCCTCAAAGGCTTCCCCTACAGTTAGAAGGAAACAAAGTCCCTTCTCACTGACTGTGGGGCTCTAATGATTTGGCCCTGCCCACCCCACCGGCTTCATCTCACGCCCCTCTGTTTCTCCCTTCCCTGTTCTAGAACCTCACACCAGCCTCCCTCAGACCACAACACTCTACCCTAGCTGCACGGCTCTTGTTTTTTCCATATCATTCAGGCCTCAACTCCAATGCTACTCCTCCGAAACGCCTTCCCTGGCTACCCTAGACAAATACTGTCTTTCTCAATCACTCAATACTTGTAGTTCTCAAACTACGTGCCAATGTGCCACGAGATATTTTAAATTTGAGGGGAAAACTGATACTCAATATTTATGAGACACTGAGACAAAAATAAAAAACAAAAACATGGTGATTGCCTTCAAGGAGCTAACAGTGTATGGAAGAGACAGATGTGTCAAGAAATAATTATAAAACGTGATCAGGGAAATATTAGCTGTAAATACATGACCTAGAAACAGGCAAGAAGAAATTAACTTATGGTAAGGGTGTTGAATTGCAGGGGGAGAAAAGACTAAATAGTTAAGGATAACTTCAGAAAGGAAGTAATAATAGCAATGAACATGTATTCAATTATCTTTATTATTTTAAAGATATTTTAAATATGGGTTGATTCTGATGTGGTACTGGCATATATTAAATGGGACTTCCAGATAGCAACTGTATTTTATAAAAACTTTTCCAAGATTGTAAGTAAATTTTGTTATCAGCAGAAATTAAATATTTGCAAGGATGATGTGACATTCCATTTTAAAAATAAGAGCATTTACCTCTCTGTAGGAATAAGTGTTGTGTTCTAAATACTAAATCAAGACTGTGATGAACGGAAGGGACTCCAGCACTGGAGCCACGGAGAGTCAACTCCATCATTTAGGATTCAAGATGGATGGGGGACAAGGACAAATATCACTTGCCAGCTCCTCTGGTAGGCTCCTAATCCTAATTCCTTCTGAGGCTAATATGAGCCAATACATGTGGAAAGGGCTCTGAAAATGAGACCAAACATCTGTTATTTCATCCTGCAACACCCAGGCTAACGAAGCTTGGCTCCTGCTTCCGCAATCATCTCTAGCTGCCTCTGCCACCTGAGGACCGTCAGCTGTTAGTAAGATTTTCCATTTTTAAAAAAAAATTTTGTCGATTATACATATTCATGGGGCACAGAGCTGACAGTCAGCACCTGTGCCCATGACGTGGTGAACAGATCGATATTACCAGCACACTCACCACCTCAAATTGCAATTATTCCTGCCACACAGCAACCCTAGGTCTGTTCTCTCCCTCTGCAAGTCCAAGATTTTTCACTTCTCTCGAGAATGGATGGGGAAGGCACAGACAGGAAGCAAGACGGGAAGGGGAAGACTAGAAGATGAATGAAGAGACGGGAAAGCGGGAATTATTTTTTCTCTATTTCCAAGGCCAAAAAGAACCCAACCCTCCCCAGGTATTAGCTAAAAAAAAAAAAAAAAAAAAAGCTCATTTATAAAAAGTTCATTTATGTCTGTTCTCAGTTTTTTTGAAGTGTATTTACCTTCCTTTATAACTTATCGCTGTAGAAGATGCACCACACAAATTTTTACCCAGAGAAGGCAGTTACAATCCCACATCAAAGCTTACAGTATTAGTCTTATAAGCCAAACTAAAGAGAGACTTTGCAAACCAAAGGAATTTAAGTCAACAGTTAAATCATGACACACTGAACTAAATGTTACTAGAATTAAATACAAAACCAAGAGCGAAAACTGAATCCAACTAATGTAAAGTCTCCTTTATACGCCTCCACCTCAGCTACAAAGCCAGGTTCAACATATGAGTTACAAATGGATTAAATGACCAGAAACTGTGTCATGTGCAAATCATGTCATAAATTCCTGAATTTAGATGACTCCTAAAAAAATTTTAAACAAAAAATACCTCTCATATTTTGTGGGTTTCTTGGTTATCATTTCTGTAATATAATAGCATTTTTTCTCAGTTTGTTTTACCATATATTATGTAGTTTGAAGTATTAAACATGGACCTTTGCTTGTAAAGATCTTGGTTTGACAAAATTTAATCAAAATGTGAAAAATGTACACAGATCAATCTCTTCCTAGTTTATCTCTCAATCTTTAAGACTCTGCATTTTCTGATTTGTGCAGCAGGCTGTTGGGTTGTCTGACATAGAATACAGAATTTAATCTTAAGTTTTGTTAATTATAGGAAAATCTGTAATTATGCATGTTCCTTCTTTTACTGCATTTTAAATCGTACTCTCCAGAATATAACTACTCATAAAAGCTTACTATATATTGCACAACAATGTGAATGTTCTTAATATTACTGAACACTTAAAAATAGTTATGATAGTAAATTTTATGTTATATATATTTTACCACAATTAAAAAACAAACACACATTGTAGATCTGCTCCCCAACGTGCATAGAATAATAGGAGTCCTCTACATTTCAATGTTGTATTATGATTTAATTTAATAAAATAGTGCTATTTGAGGGGTCCCCCCAGTTATCTGACTCTATAGAGTTACTGAATGGCTCAGAACACATTGAGCTATGGCAAAACAAACAAATAAAACCCAGTCTCCCACCTCTCCCCCAACAAAAACACCAACAACTATAAAACCAGGTTTTGGCCAGGTACTGGACAAATTCAGACCAATGTGACATTAAAGCAGAATTTTCAAAGTAATCAAGCATGCAAGCAATTTTAACTTCTTAAAAATGTTTGTTTCACATGATTGATTTAATTTATAATTATGGAATGCATTTAAGAATTAAGATTTGAGGGCCGGCCCGGTGGCGCACTGGATAAGTGCGCCGCTTGGGAAGCGCGGCGGCGCTCCCGCCCAAGGGTTCGGATCCCACATACAGACCGGTTCCCGCTCACTGGCTGAGCGAGGCGCGGGAGCAACACCGAGGGTTGCAATCCCGTTGCCGGTCCCCGGTCCGGTCCGGGGGCAACACTGAGGGTTGCGATCCGTTGCCAGACACGGAAAAAGACCAAAAAAAAAAAAGATTTGAAATACCTGGGAGGATAAAGGAAAGGATAATGTCCGACAGCTCAATTATGAAGTAGAAATTACACTCTAGAACTTTTTAAAAATAAGTAAAAATGAGATATGGGAGAGATTCAAAACTAACTGCTGTTCAGCATCTCTCTTCAGCTTAGCACTGTAAAGGGCTGTGTACTTCCTGCCCTTCTTTAAGTGCACGTAAACACACTGGGTGAGAATTACAGCAGCTCTTCAGAACAGATTGGTAGGGGTGGGTAAGAGTTAAGTGACGTTGTTGAGGATAATGTAACATGCCCGGAGGCTCGGCCTGAGTCATGCATACTGAAACGTCAATAGCAAGTGGGTCACATCCCTTCTCTTCGTAGGGCCAAGGCATGTTTCCTGCCTGCACAGCACAGAAGAGTGTACTTCTAAGACAGGACAAGGCTTCCATTTGCTGCTAATGCATGGAACTGAGGTGAAACTGTGCTTCTGAATTTTACACATTTGATAGCGTTTGGCAAATGGGACTCAGATCATCAAAATGAAAGCCCTCATCTTTGCAGCTGCGGGACTCCTGCTTCTGCCGCCCACTTCTTGTCAAAGTGGTAAGCTCTTTTCTTACGGGACAGGATGGGGTCCTGGTTTGTGTCACAAGCCAAGAGCCAATGAAGCGAATTTTCTTTTCATCAAACACAAACTGCCACCCACAGGCAGAGTTTGATCTTAGTTACTAAAAGGTGGAATCATGGAACTGAATTTCTATAGTTTGCTCATGCTATTCAAACCTTGTCAAAGACTAAATGTTCTCTACGGATACTTAAAAATTTGTGGCATAGTTAAGATCTTAGCTACAATTAAACCAAAATGCAGTTTTCTTTGTGAGAAGTTTTTGAGTTTGTAAGAATTTCCTCTGATTGAACAAAGAGAGCACTTTTGCAAGAGATTTAAAAAATATCCTGTTTATATCTTCTGGTGAGACACAAATGCAGGAAACAAGAATATTGCCAGAAAGCCAGTCATCTGCTTTCGAAAGCCAGTGATGCTAATAAATTCGTGTTTCCAAAATGAAATAACTTTTTTTTTGCTTTCACTATTACCGGAGAGTTCTTCCCACCCCCACATATGATTTTTTAATTTTAGAAATAAGATCTCCCAAATACTAATATTCAACCTTAAATGTGTTTACTATTTTACTCATTACAATGTTAGCCTGTAACCTCCTGCTTGTTCCAAAATTGACCAGTTTGGGATAGGTCTGATCTCACAACTCTTTTACCATTAGGTCACACTCTAGTCAACATCGTGAGACATGAAAGAGGTGGGGCATGAGGGAGACACAACAAGGGGAAAAAAACAAAATCAAACAAAAACAACCCTCAGTAAAGAGGAATGTGACTTAAATTGATTGAGGTCACCACAGAGAGCCCTAACAGAGGTCACCAATGAGAGCCTTAAAAGAACCCGCAGCTAGGGTTCATGAACAGGATGGGCACGTGTTTTTTCTGGGAGTGGATGAGCCAAAAGGCTGAGCAGCAGAATTGTGGGAGAAACGAGGTTTGCTGGGGAGGTTCCTTCAAGATGCTAGTGGGGTTTGGTGGAAGTTAAAAGTGGGAACTCTAAAGGAGGCAAAACAAAAGGCAGTGAATATGCTTTCTTTGACAGGGGTAGGGGAGAAATGCAAAGTAGAATCCATTATCTAGTGGTTGAAGTCCATTCCCTTTGGCTCAGTCCCTCTCCAAGGCCTTTTCCCAGGTTGAACAACATTTGAGAAACATTATGCCAAATGGAAAACCCGTATAAAGAATTCAAATGCATTTTTAAAAAAAATAAAATAAAATTTAACGATGAGTACTATTCTTAAGGAAAACCAGGCTCTGAGGAATAAAAGATTTAAGAGGAACCAGATCTGGAATTTTCACGAAAATAAAATCAACTTTCTCACAAACAGTCATTGTTTAGTGTGTTTATAGGCACAATGTCTCCCTCAATCACAGGAATTTTCTAAAAACTGACCAACATGTGGTTTCAACAGCTCTCTTAGATTCTGAAGGGAGATAACTCGCTCAGCATGTTCAGCTGCCATTTTCTAGCTTTGTGTCCATCTCTAATTCTCTTTGTGTGATGTAAGGTATAAGAACTTTTCTAAAATGCAAAAGTGAGCAGAAGGATTTGTGTGGCTGAACCAGGTGTCACACAACACACCTCCAAAGGTCATATCTCAACACAGCTGCAGAAGAATGCTGCCTCCCCAATTTTTCTTTCCTTTTCTTTAATCCACATTTCCTGAAATGACACCTGATCACCTTCATGTCTCCAGCCGGTCAGTCCACACTTTATTTTTACACACTGAATTCAGTCTGTGCAATCTCAGGGTTATGGGGGACGCTTCAACTTCACCCTAAGACAAACTGCCAGAGATTAAGGGAGGAAGAGAAACTGGCTCTGAGTGAGAAACAGGTTACTAAACCCTAATCTCGAGTATGCAACATGGAGAATTCAGAGGTCCAATCTCAGGGTTATGGGGGACGCTTCAACTTCACCCTAAGACAAACTGCCAGAGATTAAGGAAGGAAGAGAAACTGGCTCTGAGTGAGAAACAGGTTACTAAACCCTAATCTCGAGTATGCAACATGGAGAATTCAGAGGTAGTGTGACAGGACATTACTGGCAGTATTTTAAATTAATACTTGTAAGTATGAGGTTTATATGCAGCATAAAAGTCCTTCTTAAATGTAACAGAAATCTGAGAGAATCTATTTTCTATATATGACAAAGATTAATTTATGGAAAAGTGATATAATGATCAACAGGTTTGAGTATCAAGGTTTGTCTTTGAAATTGCCCTTTTAGGAATTAAGATTATCAATATTAACATGACAAATAATGCCATATATGAGGGATCTTCAAAAAGTTCACGGAAAGATTCATATTATCTTTTCTATTTTCCATGAACTTTTTGAAGTACCCTTGTATTTACAGTATATGGTTGATGTGTTTCCATCTTTTTTTAAAAAGATTCATTTCCAGCTTCTTAGGTCATCATAGTGATTTCTCCTTCAAGGGTCTTTCTTTGTCTCCTCTACCCCTAAAATCTGGCATTTCCCCTAAAGTCTGCCTTGGGATCCTTTCTTCTCACCTCTCTCCCTCGGCCATCTCAACCACTCCTAGTAAATTAAACTAGAGCCTCCACACAGGCTAAAAAAATTCATAAGTGCAGCTTGGTCTCCTGGAATTTTGGACTCCACATCTAGTCTTCTAACCGGTTGCTGGCATTTTATACACTAATACCCCACCAGCAACTCAACCTCAGTAATACTAAAAACTGAGATTTGAGCATCTCCCCCATCCAGTTCCCTTGTGTCTTGTCCCGCCATATTTAATGGCCCCCTCCCCTTCTCCAAGTCATCTAGAGTAGAAGCCTCTGAGTCTTTTCTTGGCTCCTGCCTCTCCACTGCTCCCATAGCCAATCAGATGTGTTCCTATGACCACTGCTCTAGCTCAGTAACTCACCATCCTAAGTTTGAGTGAGTACAGGGGCCTCCACATCAGACCCTCTGGCCTCTAATTTCTTACTGTGTCAATCTATTCTCTGCACTGTCACCTACCTCATCTTAAACACAAGCCAACATGATGGTTATTTTAGTTTCTTCTTGTGGCTATATCAAATTATTATAAACTGAGTGGCTTATAACAACACTAATTATCTTATATTTCTGGAGATCACAAGTCTTAAAATTAAGGTGCTGGCAGGGCATGTTCATTCTGGAGCTCTAGGGGAGAATGTGTCTTCTTGCTTTTTCCAGCTTCTAGAAGCTGCCTGCATTCCTTGGCTCATGGCATCTTCTTCTATCTTCAAAGACAGCAGCACAGCGTCTTCAAATCTCTCTCTCTGCCTTTGACCCTCTTGCCTCCCTCTTATAAGGACTCATAAAAACATTTGGCTCACCTGACAATCCAGGATAATCTCATCTCGAGGTCCTTAACTAAATCACATCTGCAAAGTCCCTTTTGCCACATAAAGTAACATATTCATGGGTTCCAGGGATTAGCAGATCGAATCTTTGGGGGATGGAGCATTATTCTGTCTACCACAATGATCATTCCTCTGTTCAAAACTGTGTATGCAACCCCAGCATCCACGAATAGGTACATGATTTCTTGGGACAGTTCAGAGGCACTTCAGGAATTTGGCTATCACCTACTCTTAACCTCATCTCTCAGATGCACCTTATTAGGGTAAGAAAATGCATTGTTCTTCATCTTCTCCACTAGTCTAAGAGTTATTTACAGACAGGAATGGCATTTATTTAAAACCTTATAACACTGGCACATAAGCATGCAATAAGCATGTGCTGACTCAATTCATCTGGCATTACCCACACTATACCTTTGCTCATTTATCACAAGCAGAATCTTACTCATCTAATAAATTCCATCCCTTTATGAACCTTGTTCATCTTTGCTTATGTTCTTTTCATTGATATTTTCCTCCAACACCTGAATCTGTTAACTATTATCTGAATGCCTACATGGTTTACAGTCAACATAACATTTGCCTATAATGTTCTGTTGGGCTATTTTTGTTTCTTCCAACGGTATCAAAAACTCCTTACTTCAAGGAGTTGTCACCTAGTTTTTGTTCCTGCATGGAATAGCATGATGCTGGCACATGATATGTGCTAAATATATGCCTATTGACTGCCTGATCTATAACGATTATTTAAAATAAAATGACCCTGGGAGAGAGGGAGGGGGGAAGAGGAACAAGTAAAGGGTCATGAAAATCAACCACAATGTATACTGAGAAGTTAAAATTTAAAAAAAATAAAAATAATAAAATAAAATAAAATAAATAATAATAAAAAAAAATTTTTTTAAAAAGACCCTAAATTCTACAACCACTAAAATTATGTAGCATAAGACACTTCATTTTATTTTCTCCCAAACCACAGATATGACTTGGCAAAAA
>NW_007727860.1:343828-347090 GCF_000696425.1 Galeopterus variegatus | reverse complement strand
TATGTAGCATAAGACACTTCATTTTATTTTCTCCCAAACCACAGATATGACTTGGCAAAAATCATATGCTAATACTTCCTTCCAAATACAGGCATGGAGAATGATGCAGACAACTTGGCAAAGCCAACCTTTCCCATAAAGACCTATCATGGAGCTCCTCCAAATTCTTTTGAAGAGTTCCCTCTTTCTTCCATAGAAGGCTGGACAGGAGCCACAACTACAAAAGTTAAGTGCCCTCAAGAAAGTGTTTCAAATCTCCACGTGAATAATGTTACCATGGGGTACTTAAGCAGCTCCTTAAGTACCAAACTGGTACCCGCAATCTACATCCTGGTGTTTGTAGTTGGGGTGCCAGCCAACACCATGACCCTGTGGCTGCTCTTCTTCAGGACCAGATCCATCTGCATGACTGTCTTCTACACCAACCTGGCCATTGCGGATTTTCTTTTTTGTGTCACACTGCCTTTTAAGATAGCTTACCATCTCAATGGGAACAACTGGATATTTGGAGAAGTCATGTGCCGGGCCACCACGGTCATCTTCTATGGCAACATATACTGCTCCATTCTGCTCCTTGCCTGCATCAGCATCAGCCGCTACCTGGCCATCGTCCACCCTTTCACTTACCGGGGGCTACCCAAGCGCACCTATGCCTTGCTAACATGTGGATTGGTGTGGGCAATGGTTTTCTTATACATGCTGCCATTTTCCATCCTGAAGCAGGAGTATTATCTTGTCCAGCCGAATATCACCACCTGCCATGATGTCCACAACACATGCGAGTCCTCAGCTCCCTTCCAACTCTACTACTTCATCTCCTTGGCACTCTTTGGATTCTTAATCCCATTTGTGGTCATCATCTACTGCTACACAGCCATCATCCGGACACTTAATGCATACGATCATAGATGGCTGTGGTATGTGAAGGCAAGTCTCCTCATCCTTGTGATTTTTACCATTTGCTTTGCTCCAAGCAATATTATACTTATTGTTCACCATGCTGACTACTACTACAACAACACTGATGGCTTATACTTAATCTATCTCATAGCTTTGTGCCTGGGCAGCCTGAATAGTTGCCTAGATCCCTTCCTTTATTTTCTCATGTCAAAAATCAGAGATCACTCCACTGCTTACCTTACAATGGTGAAATCATCTTAGAGAACAAGGAAAGCTAACTGTGAAAATATATGTTCTTGGTACAACATCTGCGTAGTGCAAGGAGCTCTATTCTCTAGCTCCATTTCTGAGCTCCTAAGAAATAGTGCTTCAAAATCCAAACATTACAATAGCACTAGTAATTTTTGTTTGTTTTTAAACTTTATCAGTATTTTAAGAATGTGAATGCAGGAGAAGAGATATCAGCACTCTCTTAATGACAAGTGACACACTTCCATTTGCTTTACTGGTACTTCATACTCTTTAAAATCTCCATCGTCCTCTCTTCTGTGAGTGGTATCGCCATCCTTGAAACTCGGCATCATTTTTAATTCTCCTGTCTCCTTTGACTTTTGTGCAGGTGGCTGCCTCATCAGCTGACTCTTTACCCTGGTCCCGCCTCTGCCTTCTCACCATAGCCTTTGTCGCCAGCCTACCTCCATTGCACAGGTCATGCTAGGTTAACCTTTCTCAGATGTTTCAACACACCACTCAAAAACTTCCACTGACTCTCCACTGTCTCTGGCATAAATTATAACTCTTTAGCCTGACACTTAGGGCTAACTTTCTACCCTGTCTCCCTAGTTATGTAGCCAAATCTCTCGCTTTGCTGTGATCTTGACTTTTCCTCTCTTCGTGCCTGCCTCTGACTGGAAAGCCAGTTCTAACGTCTTTGCCGTCATTCTGTCCATCTCCTGAAATCCTCAAAGGACCATTCCTCCTGATTCTCAGCTGGAAGTGCCATTTTTCTCTTGTGAACTCCAGCAGCACTTTCTTACACTTTATGTTATGGCACTTAGATGCAGTTCTTTTATATACAAGTGTTAATTCCATGAACCCTTAAGTACTGTAGACAATGGAGGAGGTGCTCATCTTCTCCCTTCTTTGAACTTCTTGTGGTGACACCATGCCCAATTCCTCTCAGGCTCTGTGGGGCCCAGCTCCTTACTTTGCACAGCATGTGGCCAGATGAATGGATTTTTTAAATCCCAAAGTATCTAAACAGCATGAAAGCCCATTAAATTCAGACTGAAAAGGCAACGTACTCTGTATGTACAACATGGGTTGATGTCATTTCTGGTTGGACATATAAAAAAAAATAAGGAAGCTAAACTAAGAATATATGCATGAGGTCATTTACAAGTTTAAAACAATGCCACTGCTATCTGTTTTCTTTATATATAGTTTTTATGGGAAAAAGAATTTTGTTATAAATGCCTAGTATATTCCTATAGGTAAATGACTGTTTCCCTTAACTTAGGGATTAGATAGGAGGGGGGATATTAGTGGTTAAGGGTGGACGGTGTCAATGAGTATAAACTGGGTTTAAGAAACCTCTGGGCATGAAGAACCACTGAATTACAAGACTGTAGGAATGTGCATTGACTATATACTTTGTAATTATCATCAAAACAATAAAAAAGCATTTTACGTCCTTTTTTTTTTGGTCCTTTTTGTGACCGGCCGCACTGCGCTCAGCCAGTGAGCGCATGGCACCGGCCATCCCTATATAGGATCCAAACCCACGACGGGAGCGCCACTGCGCTCCCAGCGCCGCACTCTCCCGAGTGTGCCACGGGCTCGGCCCTTAACTCCATATTTTTTAATAAGCAGTTTCCTATTTTATTGGATTTATGTGAAAAAAAAAAACTTGCACATGAAGTCCCTTTACAGTACATAAAGAGTAAAATCAGGTAAACACTAAAGCAAGCAAGGAAAACAAATTTAAAATAAGTTTTAAGATGACAGAATTCTCAATGGAAGAAACTGATTTTTGAAAATTAAGTCATCAATTGCAATACAGTTTTACCTAGGAAAAACATACAGCAATATTTGCTTGTTATAGGCCCACTTAATTTTTATGGAGTAAACACACAAAGAGCAAAACATAACTTTTTGGTGGGCATAATTCATATGTTCGCAAGAAAAGCCTTCAAATTTAAAATAGCTCACAATTCACTGCCTCCACTGAACAAACACTGAAGATACGTTCTCCTTTGCTAAATATATGCCAACATGCCCTTTTCTCAGTCTCTTGCCAAGAGACAAAAGGAATGTGGTGCCTATACAAGGTTATACTTGAGACACTGTTGAAGAGGACCAA
>NW_007727860.1:303313-342189 GCF_000696425.1 Galeopterus variegatus | reverse complement strand
TGGAACAGTGAGAGAAGGCCATTTTCCTCCCCCCTGGGATGTGGGAACAGGAGGCTTGGGTTTGAGTTCTCACTATCCTACTTGCTGGCTGTACAAAATCTTCCTTCCTACCCTCCCCCCCATAACCCAGCCTGTAAATTTAAGGGAAACAAACATACTAAAACTTACCCTGAATTTCTGTGATTTAGCATGGTGTAAAACATCTTGGTAGTGCTGGGCATAGTCTGGGTCCACACCTCTAATCTTAGCATTAGGTAACAGCAAGGTATCTAAAGTCTTCAAAGGATTCCCTTCATCAATAGCTTCATTGATGAACCCTAAAGCTAGAATTCCTAGAAAATGAAGAAAAGTTTTTCTTTTAAGTCACAGTAAATTGTAAGTTCTCTAGTATCACCTATTGCAAAGAGCCAATAAATTTAGCAAGACTTAAGGATACCAGAACAGTGTACAAAAATCAATTATCTTCCTATATACTTATAATGCACAATCTGAAAATGAAATTAAGAAAAAATTCATAATAGAGTCCAATTACAAACACATTCTAATTACAAAAGAAACATTTAGTAATAATTTAACAAAAGAAGTGCAAGATGTGTACACTGAGAGCTGTGAAACAACATTGAAAAAATTAAAGGCAACCTAAATAAATGGAAAGACATCCCCTGTCATGGACTGAAAGATTTAATGTTGTTAAGATTGAAATATTCCTCAATTTGTTCTACAGATTTAATGCAAACCCTATCAAAATCCCAGCTGCCTTTTTAAAAATAGAAATCGACAAGCTGATTCTAAAATTCATATGGAAATGCAAGAAGCCAAAAATAACCAATGCAATCTTGAAAAAAAGAACAAAGTTGGAAGACTTCCCAATTTCAAAACTTACTAAAAAGCTACAGTGATCAATACTCCATGGTATTAGCATAAGGATAATCAATGAGGTAGAATTGAGAGTCTAGAAATAAATCTTTACATTTACAATTAATTAATTTTTGACAATGGTGCCAAGATAATTCAATGGGTAAAAAAGTTTTTATAACAAATGATGCCAGGACAACTGGACATCCACATGCATACGAATGAAGTTAAACTCCTATATCATACCATACACAAAAATTAACTCAAAATGGATCATAAACCTAATGTAAAAGCTAAAACCATAAATCTCTTAGGAGAAAACAGGAACGTAAATCTTTGTGACCTTGGGTTAGGCAATCATTTTTAGCTATGAAGCCAAATGCACAAACAAGAAAAAAAAAAGATAAATGAGACTGTGTCAAAATTAAATCTTTTATGCTTCAAAGGACACCATCAAAGAAAGTGAAAAGACAATCTAAAGAATGGGAGAAAATATTTGCAAGTCCTATATGTGATAAAAAGACATACTAAATATATAAAGAACTGTTATAACTCAACAAGGAAAAGACAAATAACTCAATTTAAAATGGGCAAAGAACACGAATAGGCATTTCTTTAAAGAAGATATACAAACAGCCAATAAGCATAAGAAAATATGCTCAATGTCATTAGTCATTAGGGAAACACAAATCCAAATCACAATCCTATATCACTTTGCAGCTACTAGGATGCTATAATAAAAAAAAAAAGAGAGAGAATGTAGAGAAATTAGAACCCTCACACATTGCTGATGGGAATGGAAAATGTTATAGTCACCTTGGAAAACAGTTTGGCAGTTCCTTAAAACATTAAACACAGAATTATGTTTAATAATTTAAACCAATTATGTTGATCCAGCAATTCTACTCATGTTCAACTGATTAATGGATAAACGAAATGTATACCCATGGAATGGAATACTCTATGAAGTGTATTGATACATGACAAAACAAGCATGAAATTTGAAAACATTATACTAAGTGAAAAAAGCCACACACAAAAGGCCACATATTGTAAAATTCCATTTATACACAATGACCAGAATAAGCAAATCCCTAGAAACAAAGTAGATTAGTGTTTGCCAGGGAGGAATGGGGGAAGGGCGTGGCTACCAATGGGTATGGGGGGTTTTTTTTCACACAAAAGGCCACATATTGTAAAATTCCATTTATACACAATGACCAGAATAAGCAAATCCATAGAAACAAAGTAGATTAGTGTTTGCCAGGGAGGAATGGGGGAAGGGCGTGGCTACCAATGGGTATGGGGGGTTTTTTTAAGAGAGATGAAAATGCTCCTAAATTTAGCTAGTTGTGATGCTTGCACAACTTTTTGAATATATAAAAATCTCTAAAAGGTACACTTTAAAACAGTGAATTTTATGGCATGTGAATTGTATCTTAATAAAGCTATTATGAAAAGGGGCATAACTGCAGATAAGCAGCAGTAGGGGTGCTAATTTCCAGTGTAACTCTCATTTAGATGTTAGATAGTAATGCCAAGATATTAGGTGACAGAACCACAGAATACCAGAGCTGACAGAATTTAATGCAGAGATGTAAAGAAAATAAAACTTAGTAGAGAAGTTTGAATATAAATTCTACTCTTTCGATAACTATTTTACCACTCTGTAAAAGATGCCATAACAGAGATAGTTCAAAATTAAGCAATTCCCTACAATATTAATGAACAGTTGAGTGAATTTCCAGGTCAGTTGTAGTTCAGTGCTGTCTAATACAACTTTCTGTGATGATGGAAATCTGTGCGGTCCAATATAGTAGCCATTAGCCACATGTAATTGTTTAGCACTTAAAATGTAGCTAGTATAACTGAAGAACTAAATTTTAAATTTTATTTAATTTTAATTAATTTGGATTTAAATAGCCACATGTGGCTGGGAAGTTTAGGTAGGCTCCTTAGAAATAAGCGTAGTCATGTATGTTTTGGCACACCTTTAAGGTTCAAATATGGATAACTAATTTCACATATTGTTTATATAATATCAGGTGGTAAAATAATATCTGGAGTCCTAATTTATGAATGTGCCAAAGAACGAATAAGCATATCCTCTAGTTTAATTTTTATCATCTTAAAAAGCATCTTAGAATATAGACTTATAAGGTAAAGAAACTAAACATCAATAAGCAACAAGCTTAGAATATAAGCATTTTAAAGGCCCAACTTATTTCTCATTTTGTCAGTTGGTTTTCATCAAAAATAGTCGCTTTAGAAATGAGATATGCCATGGAATAGAATCAGCACTTTTAATTTTTAAAAAGTATCTTCAACTTGACATTCAAATTAAAGTAAAATATTTCCTGAATAAATGATCCCATAACCACCACCTTGCTAAGAATGAAAAGATTTACCTGTAAGAAGAAAGGGACAATCTAAAACTCTAAGAAGTTATTCCAGATTCTAATACTTAAATATATTTTTTAAAAAAGCAAAATGTTTCTCTAACATGCAAGTTACATTATCTCAAAACAATGGGAGAACTCTGAAAAGTCTAAGTCCAATCCATATACAAGGTACTGTCATTTCACCCTGTAGTATTTATCAACTGGAAGAGCACGGGCTACTTCATGTCTTTCTCCCCACCTGGCTTTGGTAGGCTGTTCTAAATACCTTTAAACACCCCATCCAAAAACAGTCTTAACAGAACCAAGAGAACGTGTATTCCTTGTCATTTCACCCTGTAGTATTTATCAACTGGAAGAGCACGGGCTACTTCATGTCTTTCTCCCGACCTGGCTTTGGTAGGCTGTTCTAAATACCTTTAAACACCCCATCCAAAAACAGTCTTAACAGAACCAAGAGAACGTGTATTCCTTATGGCCAATCACCTGGGAATGAGCTCATTCCAGCTGACTTGATTGAAATCACCTGCTTAAGTTTTTGTTTGATGTGTTTCTAAGAACACAAGGTGCTGAGGTCATAGTAAATGACCTCATAGGAGCTGAAAGACCTACCCAGAAGCCCCCTGGGCACATCTGCATCACTTCCTCTGTTTATAACTAAGCGGGAAATCCCATTTGAACAAAGACTGCTGAGCCTCAGCCCATGCTCCACTTCTTTAAATCAACACGTGACACTATAACATTCTAGTCCACTGAGGGAGTGGGCATTTTCTTAGAATTCATGTATTTGAGACAGCACATGAGGTACGGAAGAGAATGGAACCTACCAAATTTAAAAAGCAAAACCTCAAATGAACAAAACTTCCTTGTCTAGGCCACATGGTTAAAATAATGCTCCTCTGTGGCTCTACTTGGAAAAGTAAACTTTCCAGTAAGAAATCAACCAAGCATCCAAGTCTGAGGAAATGCATTTAGCAGCTTGTCCATTCAATCCACGTTCCACATTTATCATTTTCGGTTAGCTGCATACCTTACCCAAATCCCAACTCAGACACAGGATTAGACCTTGGAGCTTGTGGCAGGGGTGGACTGAGGAGGCAAAGGTCATGCACTTTCAAAATGTCCATGAAAAATTCTCAGCTCTTTCAGATAATCTAATTACTCTATTGTGCAATTCTTGGCTATTTATGATGGTGCATTTTTTAAAATTCAGCATTTTAAACAATTACCTAAACATAATATCAAACTTAACACTTCAGGAACTTTAAACAAAAATATTTCATTTTGACAAAAAAAAAAAAAAAAAGTCAATCCAAAACACAGATAAATTAAATGCTGTGTATTAAATTTCCCAAATTCTAGAAAGGAAATAATACTCCAAAATAGCTTCCCTGGTTATGGCATATGCCCTTCATCACAAGATGCTTAAAAAAATGTTATAGTGGCCGTGTCATATGTCCTATGAAGAATAACTTAGTAGTGCAGTTATCTTGATAGATAAAAGCCAGAACAGTCAAAAAAGATTTTTGCTTAAAAATAATATCCACCTACAAAAGATCAAACATTACTTTTATTTTCTTGGTAAAGCAAAGGCTCTATTTGATAGTCTCAGACAAAAATGGCATTTTCTCCCTTTTAATCAGTGTCAAGACTATAATCGTTCAGCACTGAGAACTAACTAATGCATTTTTGTTTGTGTAAGCAGCACCTATGAAATAACCAAAGTAGACCTGGACTGTGGGTGTGGCCAAAAAGAATTGGGGGAAAAAATTAGAAGAAAAAAATGGGACACAATTTTTTGTGTGGTCTACCCTAACCCTACCCCTTGGGTGGCATTAGCCATAGCACCAAACCACTGCCATAGGAGACTCAGAGTATGGAGGTTGAGGCCGAGAAGGAAGGCAGGAGGGCAGAGGGCCGGGACTCAGCCCTGCAGCAGGACACGAAGAGCAGTAGGCTCCCCCACTCCCACCGCAATGATGTTGGACAGCTGTTCAAAGTGGTGCTTGACTAACATCTGGCAAGACCCACAAGCTCCCAAGCCAATGTGTCAGCAAAGAGCTAAGTGGGACGTGAGCAAGCCATCTGACTGCAGAGATTTCAAACGTCTCACTGGAAGGAAATGCAGAGAGGCAACAGAGAGCTTGTGTGGTCCCAAAAGAGGAAATTTAGATTTGTACACAACTTGAAAAGGACAAAATTACGAAACTGTCCAGGGATCAGTATAACAATGGTACATTCATAGTACATTATGTCCAGGCAGCACACCTGGATCCTGTTTTATAGCAGAGGCTTAAAGTGAGAAGACGCTTAAAAAATAAACCTAGCATCGACTTTTGGCACGGTGCTCACAGGAAATAGAAAAGAAAAAGAAAACTATGCAAATGCAATTAACTAGCAAAGTTGTATACTTATCCAAAGAGTGATTTTAGTATTCCAAAGTTAAATACAGCATTAGAAGACCTAACACACTACCAAGATGTACTAGAACAGAACATGGTAAACTTGTGAAAGAAGGATCTGCCTACTCTATCAGCAAGCTTAGAGCAAGTGAGTTAGAAAAGTCAAAGCTGGAGGGTGGGAAGGAGGTCAATGAGTCTAGCAATCCTAGCCCACTGTTGCTGACAAGTCAAAGAGCTTGGAAGCCAAAGAAGAAGATGTTGGTTTGTTTTTATGATGGAAAAAAAAGCTTGAAGCTTGACTTTGGTAATTCATGTTACAGAAAAGCAGAGAATTTACTGACTGCAGAAGTTACACAGCTCCTCATTCTTCATTTTATTTTTATAAGCAAGAAGCAAATGAAAAGCAAGCACATTGAAATGCAAGAGAGCATGGTCCAGGGCATATCTCCTTGGATGGCCCACTTTCCTCATAATTTCTAGAAACACAGCAAATCACCATGATTTGTGATCATAAAGCAAGAATTATATTATGTCCCAATTTCTCCATTCCTAAGTATGTCACATTTCAGAAAAATGACTGAATGAAAGGTCAAAATAAAACTGGGTGCTTAAAAAGCTGAGTTACCTAGAGTACTTGTCTCTGAAGTACAAATAACAAGAAAATATTAGGATTTCTATGTATGTTTTTTTAGTCTTTTTCTTTTTTTAAAGATGACCAGTAAGGGGATCTTAACCCTTGACGTGGTGTTGTCAGCACCACGCTCTCCCAAGTGAGCTAACTGGCCATCCCTATATAGGGATCTGAACCCTTGGCCTTGGTGTTATCTGCACGAAACTCTCCCAAGTGAGCCACAGGCCAGCTCTTAGTCATATTTTTAATGTATTTTTTTGCATGCTTTGTAATGTTTGTAACATGTTGTTACTGCAGTACAGGCATAAAATTTATATATATATAAATGCTTTTATATCAGGGGGCTGTGCTTTCACAGGGTTCCATGAGCAAAAAGTTGCAGTGCTAGTCTAGAAAATTAAGTTGTGCAGACCCCTTCTTCTCCCACTACACTGGAGAAGAAAAGTGTCCCATACTTACGGTCATTTTCTTCTTGAATCTGAATATTAACCATATCAATACAATTCTGAATTTCATTCCAGCTTAAGTTATCTTGCCCTTGGGATGAGGCTTCTAGTTTAATGGAGAGTAGTTCATTTGCATAGCTGTGGAAGAGAAAACAATCATGATGTCAATCAGAGACGTTTCATTCTTTGTTCCTCTCATGCATTTGACAAATGGCCAAAAGTAGATGTTATGAGGTTAGACAAAGAGAAAAAAGGCAAACACAATTATCTTGTGCAGCTCTGTCAACAAAAACACCAAGCTCATTTATACTAATGGGTTTTTTAAAGTATTTTTATGTGCAAATTGTGTTTAATGAAAGTTCCTCAAAATACAACCTTGTACCTAACTCTAGCAAAGCTAGAAGTTCTCAACTCTGAAATTACTTCCCCCCCGCCCCCAGTTATTCACTAATTTTCTTCCCCTTTGCATGTCTTGGTTCTGCTCAGTCTATAGATGATTGCTACGTGATAAAACTCAGTTACTGTGGCTCTCAATCTTTCCATCATCAAAGGTACTTTTTATTATTTTTCTCATTCCTTCCAAAATCCAAGCTTTGAAAGACCTTTTCTATGCAACCCTAATACATCTGGGCTGCCTTGAGGCCTAATATGTCCACTGAGGAATCAAATAAAATGCAAATGCGGCTTCAGAAGCCTTGCAGAGTAACCGAGACCTTCACCATGTGTTTTCTTGAAGAGGTGGTACATGAGTCGAACCAGAACATCCTAAAAGGCCTCTTCACCTGCCCATTTTTCCAAGGGCTCTATAGCAGCTACTCAAAAACTTCTGTGTCCCCTCACTGCCATGGAGTTCTTACACCTCATTTGTGACCCTTGACCTGCCTCTCTGTGCACAGCCCTCTGGAAAATAGTTTAGTCAAGTGCTCTGATTATTTCTTTAATCTGGGGAAATTTCAAGGAAAAACTTTTCCATCTTCATATATTATTAAGAAACTTTCATTTCTCAATGATCAATTTTCCCATTTATTTATTTTATTTTTTCTCATTTAAAAATTACTGAACCAATGTTACAACCGTAGGTTAACATACACTATTCCAGCCCAAAGTAATGAAACTCAATAGTCTAGTTTGCTTTTACATCTTTACACCAGGGAAAGAAAGAATAATGCTCTATGTACATATTGGATCAATATGCAGTTTGACTTCTGAATAGCCTATGGATTTGTTAACAGCAGAGGTTAAAAGAAGTGACATAATATTGAGTCGAAAATTGTTTCCCTGGTTGTGACAAATCTTCTGAAAGTTCTGCATGCGTCAAAGTGACACTGAAGTAACTTGAGAGGAAAACATCACTCAAAATAGAAGTGGTGGTTACAATTCACTGTCTGTAGCTGAATGAGGCCTCACCAAATGCAGGCTTGACACTGGCTAAATGTAATGGGTGAGATTTTTACCTTACCAAGAATTACAAATCTAAGGAAATACTTTGCTACACTAGTAATTTGTGATAAATAATACTGACCACAGTAACAATATGGACAAATAGCAACTTGCACTGGTTAGCAACCCTTATGGACGGGGACCATTCTAAAAGTGCAAAATCCACATGGGCGTTTCATATGCATACCATCTAAATGATGACCAACAGAAGTAAAATGAGAAAGCTTAAGGATAATCACAGAAAAAAACACAAACACGCATCACTTCTTTCGAAAAGAACAAAAAGTAGCCAAAGGGAAAAGATTTTACGAGTAACCCATAAGAACTCCACAGCCTTTTCCAAATGAGTATTAGTTGCCGGTACTGAAGTTATCAACTTCAGAAAACATTCCTCGTCTATCCAAGCAGGTCTATTTCCTTTCTTCTCCCTCTTTCTTTCAGAGCTCTCTTTACTTGATGCTATGGACAGACCAGTAAGGCTACCAGTCTAACAGACTGTGAAGCTCTGAGAAGATGAACAGTCCACTTTAGTTCAGCAGATGTTTATTAAGTCCTGACTACATGCAAAACAGGTGGCGGGCACCACAGGAATTCTAGGAGGAACAAGATGCCTTTACTACAAGAGCTTTCAGACCAGTGGGTAAGATGGCAAAAATTCAAAAGGGTGTAAAAGCAGAGCACAGGCAAAGGCCATAAAAGTAGAGAAAGTCCATAAGAGTAGATATAACGGGGTTCAAAGGAAGGAAGGAGATGTGCAGAGAGAATCCTTACTGGTGGAGAACCTTCCCTGGGACAGGCAGTGAACCAAGCACTTAATCCTCAAAAAGTTCTGCAAACACAGAGTAGGTTTGGTTTTTTGTTTGTTTGTTTGTTTTTGGTTTTTTTGCTTTATAGATGAAGAAAAAGGGCTAGCTAGGAAGGGTCAAATTCAGATAGTTTTGATTCCAGGGCTTTAAGCTCCTCTAACCACATCCTGCTAGTTCCCAGAAGAGATAACACTGGTTGGGGCGAGGGGAGGATGAAAATATTTCACAGAAGCATAATCTAAGGTAAGCAGGGCTTGGAAGCTCCAATACTGTCCTTAGCAGAGTTGGGTGAAGGTACCAAGTTACTGGTGGTGAGAGGAACATGCATAGGAGAGGACAGACCAGAAAGTACCTGGTATGGTCGGATCTAGCTTGGCTGAAGTGCAAAATACAGGTAGGGATGTAGCCGGAACTAAGGTTAGCAAACAGGTTTAGAATGAGGAGTCTGTCTTAATTCAGATGAGAACAGGGAACAATCAAACAGAGAATTTTGAACATCACTATATCTTAGAACATTTAATCTGGAAACAGTGTGCACAGAGCCAATGCTAACCCATACATGACTTTTGTGAGAATTAGACAAAGGAACATTTTTGGGCAAACACAGCCCCACAAGTAGATACCATGGTGAAAAGGTAGAGATTCTGCAAGAATTCATCAAGGTGGCCCTGCCCAGAACCCTTGTGCTATGAAGAACCTGTCGTCTAATAGACAGTGGCCCTGGACTGAGCAGTGTTCCTCAAAGTTGAAAATCTGCAAACCTGGGTTTCTGAGAACCCAGGTTAGAAAGCTGACATTGAGACTGAAATGCTGAGGCTGTGGAAGATCACTTGGGGTCAACATAACTGTCAATACAAGAACCAAAGTGGGTGCTGAAATCTCATGTCAGTACTGGGTCATCCAGGTGATCCAGAATGCACTTAAATCAAATTTTTTAAAAAACATCAAAACAAACACACCAATTCTTTAGATTTCTTACACAGAACACTTGAACTATGAATATGTATCCGTAGGTATAAATACGGTTCTCAAATGGAGTGGTACCACTTCCTTAAGTGGGGGAGGGGGTGGGCATTTTTGATAATCAATGTGTGTGACTGGGTGAGTCAGTGGGGGGGGCTACTTTCAGTTAGAGGGCAGTGGCTAGGGATGCTAAATATATGGGACAGTCTTGACAGTTCTCTCACCAAGATGCCCCATTAGTGCCTCTTTAGAGCGTAAGCTTCATAAGGGAGTGACCAGCTGTCTTCTACTTGAGCACTAAGAGAGTACAGCAAAGCCTGGTCGGGTAAGAAAGATTAACAAATGAGGAGAGAAAAGAGGTAGGATGACCGGTTTGGAGGTTATTACAGAAGCAAAGGTGAGAAGTCAAGTCTGAACGAGGGTGGTCACAGGGAAATGGAAACATTTTGCAGAGGTAGAACACACAGACTGGCCGCTGCCAGCGGCAGAAATGAGCAGGCTCTTCACAGCACAAGGGTGCTTGACAGAGGGCAGAAGAAAACACAGGTTGGGCTTACGGAGGTTTCTGAGCATGGAGGAGAGGATGGTGCCATTAATAGAAACAGTGGAGGTAGAAATAAATTACCCTGGAAACAGACTCTGAGGGGTTTCAGATGGCTGAGTTTAAGGAGAAGAGAGCATTAGTTTCTCCAAGAAAACTAAAACAAGGAACGTGCACTGTCCTTCCACTACTTCTTGACCATTCTCTGCACAGACAAGTGGTCAAACATCTAAGAAGTGTTTAAAACCTAAGAAGTCTCTGATTTTTCCTGTGCCACTGTATGTGACCCAAGAGAATCAGCCAACCTGTTAATTAGAGCAGTTCCGGACTCAATATCGGGAAAGCTGTTGTCAAGATCTGCGCAGACATCTCCCCCTGGTGGTCACAACAGAGGTAGGATGACCGGTTTGGAGGTTATTACAGAAGCAAAGGTGAGAAGTCAAGTCTGAACAAGGGTGGTCACAGGGAAATGGAAACATTTTGCAGAGGTAGAACACACAGACTGGCCGCTGCCACCGGCAGAAATGAGCAGGCTCTTCACAGCACAAGGGTGCTTGACAGAGGGCAGAAGAAAACACAGGTTGGGCTTAAGGAGGTTTCTGAGCATGGAGGAGAGGATGGTGCCATTAATAGAAACAGTGGAGGTAGAAATAAATTACCCTGGAAACAGACTCTGAGGGGTTTCAGATGGCTGAGTTTAAGGAGAAGAGAGCATTAGTTTCTCCAAGAAAACTAAAACAAGGAACGTGCACTGTCCTTCCACTACTTCTTGACCATTCTCTGCACAGACAAGTGGTCAAACATCTAAGAAGTGTTTAAAACCTAAGAAGTCTCTGATTTTTCCTGTGCCACTGTATGTGACCCAAGAGAATCAGCCAACCTATTAATTAGAGCAGTTCCGGACTCAATATCGGGAAAGCTGTTGTCAAGATCTGCGCAGACATCTCCCCCTGGTGGTCACAAGAATCCAGCGTTCGCTCATTTTAACTTGGGCTTTTGCCTTAACTGAATCTCCAGTTTGGCGCCTTATTCTGGCCCCCAATTTTCTCTCCAGATCTTCTGAAGTGTTTTATAATACTATCAATTGTACTATCTAGCCACATTTCAGGAACATGACATGAAAGATACTAAAATGAGGTTGTTACCCACTGCTACGGCCCACTGTGGTTTCAGGGTTCCTTTGGTCCTTATTCTGGCCCCCAATTTTCTCTCCAGATCTTCTGAAGTGTTTTATAATACTATCAATTATACTATCTAGCCACATTTTAGGAACATGACATGAAAGATACTAAAATGAGGTTGTTACCCACTGCTACGGCCCACTGTGGTTTCAGGGTTCCTTTGGCTTAACAATCAGAAGAGTAGGGTTTGGGGTCCAACTGCAACTTTGAGTCCATTATAACTCCAGATTCAGTTTCCTCATTGGTGAAATAAAAGAACTGGACTGGATGATTAAGTTGCTTCCAGCTTTTGTACATTCTGTCAGCTCCAAAAGAAGCCCAAGGGATGGTATGTTTTCAACAGTTCCTTTAATTTTAGCCTATCAAATAATCTTTGCCAACGACAGTCAGTCAACTGCCACAGGACGATCATTTTCAGATTCTTTTTGTTCTCTCAAAAGGAATACTGTAAAGAAGAACCCTAATTAGAAGGACTCAAAACAGAGCAGGCTAGCTTTCAAGAAACAGGAGCATGGTATATAGATTTTCTTACTAAGGGCCAAATTCTTAATTTGTGAGATCTGCCAAAAACGCATTTCCTCACTGAAAGGAGGTTTGGAAAATGTTCCTTACCGTTCCACATATGCCTCATCCAGATTGTTTAAGCCTATTGTGGGGCATCTGAGTTGATTCTGCACAGACACAAGATCGTTGCTTTCCAAGGCCTGATTTAGTAAAGCAACAGCAGACAACATTTCCACCGCAATCAAGAGCTCCTCATGGGCCAAGTAGTTCTGTTGGAAAACACAGGGCAATGTAAGTTCTCCAAACAACACATCTCATGTGTAAGATGGGGGTTGAGAATGCACATTTCAAAGAACAATGAAAAGTCAAAGATTTTGATGGCCCAGCAGACAGAGGGGTCACTGACCACCTGCATTCCATTGGCTTTGAAGGCCTGGTAAATGGCTCCTGGGTTTCTTAGATAATCATCTTGGGGACAGAGTCAGTTGTAACCAACAGTTATGATTCCACAAATACCTGCATTCCCAAAGCTGGTCCCTACTCGCAGCTCTTTGGCTGCTATGGGCTCAGTCTTACCATATAATCAAGCCAAGACTTAGACAAGGTTGTCACTGACAGAGTATGAAGCAAGATTTTAGCACGGCTAATGATTTCCAGTTTGAATTAAGGGTAAAGGAAAGGAGGGGAGAATTTTGCCTAAAAGTGATAACCAACAGAAAAATAAAGCAAGGTCTTTGAGCCAAGAATTCTGATTCTAATTTCAAAAAAATCTTAGTCTAAGTTACATTATTATAAATTGGGTAGAAATTTTAAAATGTACTACAAGGTCTAGATATTTGAAGAAATCCGAAGTAAGTATTTCCAGATTTATGTGATTTCAAGTCTGAATTCATCTTATTTAAAAAATACATCTTAGCTCCCAGAACACCTTTTTCCTTCAATATTTTCTTCCATTTAATCATTTTATACCATCTTAGCCCAACTTCAAAAGGGATGTTTCTTTCATCATATTGAAGGAACATATGGAGCATGAAAAAAAGTGACTAAAAAAAAAAGCGGATATATATCTTTACATTTAGAATATTATATATATTTAATATATATTAACAAAGCATAATTTTACTTTCTAAATCAAATGAGAAAAAAAAGTTATCATGCAGAGAATGTAAGTAAATTTTATCTAAATATCTTACATTAAATACAAGTTTAACACATAAGGAAGTCATAAAATTACAGGTAAAGAGCAGAATGGAATCATTTACCATTTACCCACACTGAACTGTCTACAAGTATCTAAAGTAGTATACAAACAAAAAAGGATAAGGAAAAACTAAGAAGAAAAGAGGCTGGATAACCACAGGTTGACTGTGACCATCTGGGAATGAATGACAGAGCTAGAGTGTCTGTTTCCTTGGGCTTCAAAGCTAGAAAAGTGGGAGAAAATATTAGTGAGAGAACCTAAGTGCAATCTAAAAAAATAAAATATTTCTACATAGAAAATACAGAAAGTCTTGATAAGTAAGAATAAGAAAACAACTCCTACCACTCAGGCTCTTTAGGGTATATTCCTTTTATTTATTTTTAACTCATGCATACATTTATAGAGATTTTGTTCTTTTTAACTGACTTCATTTTTTTACTACAAAAAAACAAGATACTATATATTTTAATCTCATTTTTTTCCACTGAGTATTAATGTGGAGATCTTTCCAATCATTAATCTTTACACTATCATTTTTACTAGTTGCACAGTATTTCTAGCACATGGAAGTATCATAAATTAAGCAATGTGTTTTTTGTTAAACATATCTTTTGTTTTCTATTTCCCAGTATTATAAACAGTGCTGTGAAACATCTGTGTGGCTAAAGCTTGTTGATTCATATCTTTTAGTCTCATTTTCTAGAATGCAATTGTCAGGATCATGGGCCTTTGATGCATGTTACTAAGATCACCGTCCAGAAAGGTTGTACAATCCACACTCTTATCGGCTATTTAGGAGATGCCTGCTGCCCCATACTGATATCCACACTGGATTAAATCTTTCTAATCTGTACCAATCAAATTGTTTAAAAGTTGTATTTTTGTTTTAATTTACATTTATTTTATTTATTTCTGATTAAATCTGAACTTCTTTATCATTTGCATATTCCTTGTTTTGTGAATTGTCTATTCATGCTCTTGGTCTCTCTCCTTTTTTAGTAAATGAGTTTTGATTCTGATTTTTAAGATCCAATAAACATCCTTTTATGTTTTCTTAGAAATTTAACTTTTAAACTATTTTTTAACATTTAACTTTCTTATTGGAAGTTTATTCTGATATATGACATGTGTAAGAGTTAATGTTTTCTTAAAAATGGTTAAACACTACACTTGTAAGGATTTCATTTGTTAAATAATCTTTTCCCCACCTTTTAAAAATATTAACTCACTCATATTTTCAATTCTTGGCTCTGCTTCCAAGAATTTAAAATATGAGACAGCTAGTATTTTCATTTCTGTTCTACTGTTTGGCTTACAGGAGTACTAGCAAACATGCTCTTACTTACTATAACCTTATATGAATATTACTATTTAATACTATAGCATATTAAGGAGCATAAATTTACAAAAATCAGAGCTATGGTGCTAATGTGCTTAGTTGCATATTTCTAGAAATGCAGATTCAAAGCTTATATTATACACTTAAAAAATACGTCAGTATAGTTAAATTAGCCAACGTTCTTAAAAAACCACACAAAGAGTAGGAACAACCTGTTTTTATGTGTATTTGTATAGACCACTGCCTGGATATCTTAACTATGTTGTTAGGGTCTTATGTAGTTTAAAAGCAGGAGTTAAAGAAGAAGCAAGCATTGGAATTGGTGTGGGTGGGCCAATGAGACTGGAGTTCAGTACAAGTTAAACTTTCCACCCCCATTCATCTTTCCTAAACAGCCTTCCTTACCGATTGGATTCAGTGTTAACCTTTCCATAAATGGAGTCTCCTCTGACTTACCATGGCATTCTGTTTCTGGAGGTTGGAAAGTTCGTTCTGATACATAGCAGCAGCAAAGGGATAAACAGCAGGCAGCTGGGCCTCTGGTTTCTTCAGAGCAAGCAGCGTATTCTCGGGGTCACCTTCCCGAAGGACAGCATTGATGTGGTCCACTGCAGCCAGCCCTGAGGGTGGGGGTTCACGTTCTTTCAGAATGTCTGCTTTTCCCACTGCTGCCTAACCCAACCAACCCTTCTTTCCAAGGATTTGAACCTAAGCAGTCACCTTCCATGAATTCTGACAAGCTGCAGGTGCAGGGTACGCAAAGCCTTGGAAATGTCAGCTAAGTAATTCAAGACAGTCCAATCCCTGGAGTTAGTCCCTAAAAGAACCTCAGCACTGATGGAACTTGAGTTATAAGAGTATTCTTCCCTACAAAATCATACCTTTTAGGAACAGCTCTGGTCCTACCTCTTGCATAAAGAATTAACATTGCTTGAGTCCTTAAGGATTTCATATCATGTGAATCCTCAGAGTTATTTAAAGCTGGGCCATATATTTCCGGCAGGCTTGTTCTCTAATGCTTCTTGTGCATAAGTACTGCCTCCCCAAGGAGACTTTAAGCTACATGAAGGCCAGAAGCCAGCTTTGCCCAATTGCGGTATCCTCCCAATGAATTCACACCATGGTCAACCCACAGCAGGCACTGGGATACATTGCTGTTTCCATCATCTGATCCAACCATCAGCTCTGTGATCTCTCCACCAGTTGTAATAAAGACCTGAATTTCAATGACTGAACTGAAGTGCTTGGAACAGCAGATTCAGCATGGTCTTCAGAGCACAGAAAGTGAGAGGCTGGCCAGATGGGAGGGTGAGTGATGAACTCTGCTACCAGGCAGGAGCAAACCAGAAAAAGCCTCCAGGGTTTTGCTCTATAACGAAGGCACCCGGGAGGCAGGAATAACACAAGTCCATAGATCTCTAGAGCTTTTCAGGGTTAGTCTGCTGCCTAGACTGCAGCTAAGATTATTCTATCCCTTTTTGACAAGATGACAATTTATCTTCTCTAAATACATTCATAAGGAGCTTCCCCAACATCATTCAACAGCAGGAAACATTTATGACTAATGGAATCCTTCAACTCGTTCCCCCAGAAAACTCACACTTAATTTAAAGGATGCTGAGAACCCAACCACTACTTTTCTATCCTTAGAATTATGCAACAAACTAAAGAATTCCAGAAAGGAAAGTGAGTGGTTGTTTGTTGTGTCTATTGTCCTGTTAAAGTTGTCCAAGACCTTTAAGCTGCATTCAGATTACTCTCGGGAGAATCTCGCTTCACCTTTGATAACTTTATGAGTTTGTACACCTGCGCATCCTTAAAACACTCATACTAAACTATTTCTTCTATTAAAAAATCAGGAAAGCTTAACCACTCTTTGACACACTGCATTTAACAAAATTTCCAGTACTGGTCTTAACAGAATACGTCATGCAATGAATGGAATGCATGTGCCAAACCCCAAAGTTAAATGATTGGAATTCAAACAAAGCCGAAGCCTCTGACAATAGATCCACTGACGTTACCACCAAAGCTGTCAGTCATGCCATTACTATGGCTGCTATGAGTGGAGACACCTTAGCATTTGAATATGATAACTCACATGACTGGGGAAAAGCTTGTTGAAGCAACTACGGTATACTTACAATTTTAATATGTATGACTGTCTCATTGTCAGGTCACCAACTAAAATATGCTATAGAGGGTTTTTTCCAAGACTACTTTTAGTTCTACTGGACTTAAATTTTCAGATGGGGAGAGTTCAAAAACTTCAGAATAATCATGCTCTATACATTTAAAGCCATCGAACATCACAATGCCCTTCATCAGTTTCAGCTGGTTATGCCATTAGTTCAAGTCGTCCAATGCCTTTTACTTAAAAATGGAAAAAAAAGTACAGCCAATTTGGCATTATGGCACTGAGCAAAGTATTAAAACATTTATATAATGGATTTAGTTAACATGAAAAACAAAACTGTTTTAGTGGTTATAAACATTTCAAAAATAAAAGATGGCAAAAGGCTATGGAACCATTTCCTCCCTAAGCTTATGGGCCTCAGATGTTTCACTGGCAATATTAATTTCTTCCTGTAATTCATTTCTGTCAAGCATAATGAAATCCTCAGCTTTCACATACAATAGAAAGAGAAACTTGAAATTGTACATCATGTATCATCATCGACATGTTCAAGATTTAATAAGAATAAAAGGACAGGGATATGTACCCCAAGATGTTAAGGTGTTGCCCTAAAAAAAAAAGAGTCATCCAAAAGCTCTCAGCAGTGTTGTGTGTGGGAGATAAATCCCAAACACACTCACATGTTATCTCCTATATTACCCTGGCTTCCTTGATTACTCTTTGAACCCTTAAGGATATATCTCTCCAGCAACTTACAGCAGACTTCTAAGTAATACCTGTAGGTGTGCATTTCTTTGAAGGTGTTAACAGAAATAAAGAACATTCCAAACTCATCTAGGAAGTTAAATAGGGGGCAATGTTTAGGACTATTGCAATTAGTGTACACTCCAAGTCTAAATCTGGCAGAAGATTCACATGTTTTATTAAATGGGCTAAATGGGCATTAGTATTTTGGGGTATACATGGGTTATTTAGATTGACAGAGGGGAAATAAATGTCAAATAGAATTCCTTACTATCTCTTCTGATGCACAGGTAAAAATAAATTATTCTAGAGGGGATAAAAGACATAAAAAGTTTGATGTATCTAAACATGCATATGTTTATTTTAATTAAGTTTTCTGTTCTTTATAGTCATACAACTGAACTAGGTACTAAGAAGAATTGCACTGTGTGACCTCACAGAGGCTCAGTGACATAGGACTCATATCTGCCATCATGCAATATCATCTGGATTGTCAATAGTCTCATTCACTTGCACTAAAGCTACACAAGCTGTAAGAAAACAATTCTCACAAACTGCAGAGTAATAATTGGGAAGTAATAAAAAGCAGAGGTGTCAATAATAACTTTTACAATTCCAATAGAATACCATCACATAATCATGGGCAAGGAAATATATCTTTAAGTCATAATTTTTTATTAAATAACCTTCAATATTAGCCCAATAAGGGACAGGTTCAAAATACAAAATGCACTGTACCTATGGTGAAACAGGAATGTAGAATCAAACTAGCTTCAGGACACTTTGAGATACTTTGCATGGACTGGAAGCAGGATCACTAAAAAGAGCTCAATGGGAAACTGTCAGACACTGCACCATAATTAAGAGCAACATTGACATTTAGGAGATTTTTCATTATGTAAGGCAGTTTTACAAGTATACAATTTGAGAGTTTTGTTGAGATGCTGGCAAAGAAAGTTTGTGTCTTATAGAAATACCCATTTTCTTCACACAATCCATTACTTACTGTTGATTTTATTGATATTGCCTTGGATTTCTGCTTGTGTCAGCAGTTCTTCATATGCATCTCTTTCTTCTTCTGCAATACAGCTATTCTGCAAAACAGAGTCTTCACTGATTACTGAGGTTAAATGTTTCTGAAGCTTGAAATGCAAACACAAAAATGCAAAGAATGATAAAAACCATTCACTAATTTTCATTTGAACTCAATACAAGCATTTGTGGAGTGCCTGGCCTGCACAAGGCATGAGGGTAAATATGCCCGGGAAGGATTACAAAGATGAACAACACACCCAGTGACTCTTTGAGAAGGCCTATTCTAATGTGAAAAACATTAGGTTGAATGACTCAGTACTCTCAGTTTTGGTAGATCAAAAACAGTTGAATACTGGCAATTTGATCCAATCTAATAAAATCAAGAACACAAATAATGAATATACATAGTAGAACAGAATAGAGTCTGTAGGAGAGGATAGCACTATAAACATTTTAAAAACAGGACTCAATACTCAGCTGGAAAGAAAGTTTTGAAAAGAGATAACAATCAAAGAGGGTATTGAGGAACAGAGTCATGTTAAAGGCCAGGATGAGGGAACAGAATGCAGACGGCATGATTTGCTCATGGAGGCGGAAAGCCTGGCGTATTGGGCTACAGGATGGAGTGTGTGTTCTGGGTTAGCCAAAAAGACGGGGAGGTCAGCTGGGTACTGTGGAAGCTTTCAAAGGCCAAGCTAAACACCTGTACTTAATTCAGTAGGCAACAGAGAATCAGGGGAGGCTTTTGGTGGGGTAACATCAGATACGTAGTTAAAGATCAATTTTGCAACCTGTAGCTCTGGGAGGGGTTGGCTTGGAGAATGACAGGAAGCAGGGAGACCTGTAAAAAGGTGCTACAAGACTCTGGCAACAAGGGCAGGCAGGAAAGGACTGAGGCAGAAGTGGCAAGACTAGAATGTGGGTAATAGATCCAAGCCTAGCAAGAAAAAGCAGAGAATTTGCAATGGACAGGGCACAGGGGGTGTAAGAAGAGTTCTGAGACAGGCAGCAGGCTTTCCAAGGGGCACTCCCCTGATGTGGTGGTGTGCAAGGCCCACGGGACACAAAGATGACAATATCTGGGGAAGCAGCAGAAGGGCTGATTTGAGAGGGGCTAGTGTAAAGCTAACAGCTGATTTCTTCAACAAATGGAGGAGCACAATGGAGGAAGAACAGAGAAGGGATTCAATGTCAGACCTTGAAGAGCCCTCAACATTCAGAGGGAGGAGGAAGAAGAGACACTAAGACACACAGTGGAGAATCATGGCAGCAATGCTGCACATAATAAGCTAGGGGAGCAGAGACGCTCAAGGCAGGTGGGGAACCGTGCTGGATGCTGGTGGAAGCCACCAGTTGAGAAAAGGCCAGAAGAAAAAGTGGTTTCTTTTAGTAACAGAGCTGAAACTGATATGGTAAGAGCTTAATGACAGAAAACATGGTGAGGCTGTCTTGCCAAGGAGGGAGCCTCAAATATGAAGGGTTAACTATTGGGAAAATACAAAGACAGTAGATTCAAAAATCTCCTCTCTAAACTTTACCACACTAAATTATTAATCTCTACTAATAAATATAAAGGTAACTTGGCTAATACAAGGTCTGCTGATGACACCTAACAAGGGATGATCTTTAGCTGCTACTTCTACATTCTCTAGGTAAGGAAGAAGTTTATGACATGACCTTCAATTGTTCCAACCTATAATGTTTATCATAAAAGGAAATATAATTGCCTTATATAGTGCATGGTCTTCTTTTACCCTTACATTTAATCCAAACCAATTGCCCAGAGACCACACAGCCAGCTGATTTTAAAATATCACTTTTTGACGTCTCCATCCAGCCCAGCAACCACTCAACCACTACCTGAAGCTCCTGGGCTCCTCAGCTGGGTTGCGGGGAGGCCGAGGGTATCAGCCACACCCCCTCCTGCACCCCCCAACCCCCTGCTGTCTGCAACCAGACCAGCAAAGGAGCTAGCTGTGGGCCAGCTCTGCCCCACCTCCCCACTGCTCCACAACATCTTAGAATGTAAAAAAATAATGGGTAGATAAATATATACATAAAATATCACTTTTAACATTAAGGCTTTTTCAAACTAGTAACTCATAACCATATTCATTACTATATTTATTACTCAGAATCTAATTAAGTACCTTCAGCCTTGCATTTTCCTCTTTTTTCTTTTTGGCTTCCCACAGTTCTTTCTGATATTCCTGTGCAAGGTTGTCATCCACTAGAGTTAAAACTGCATTTGGGTTTCTTAGCGTTATAATGGTCTGCTCTGCTATTCCTTTTTCGATAGCTTCATTAATGGCTATGACTGCAGCATGTACTGAAAAGTAAACAGAAGAAAGATTTTTGTCAGCAAAAGACAACACTGACAGTTGCACTGACATTGCATTTTAAGTAGTTTTATTTTCTTTGTTGGCTTCCAGCAAGTAGCCAAAAAAAAAAAAAAAGAGAGAGAGAGAGAAAGACCTCAGACATATCCTGGAGCACCTGACCACCTTTCCACATGCTTGTCTTTGGTCCTGATCTCAGCATCTGTTAAGTAATCCCTAATCATTTACTCAACTTGCACTGAATGGCTAACATGAACCAAACACTATGTCAACGTTTGGAAGTTCAAAAAACTTTTCAGGGCACTTAAAGCATCTCTAAATATTCTATTTCATGTAATTGAAATCAACCAATAAAGTATAGGTAAGTCTCCTGTCAATGGCAAGTTTGAATTTTAAATAGACTTACAGGCAGCTTCATCCACAGACAGTTCATTGGCCAGAATACCGCCTATTTTGCTGAAAGATGGCATCTGTATTCCATATTTCTCAAGTTCTTTTCTCATATTACTGATTTCCTCCTCTAGAAAAGAACAGCCAAAAAAAATCAAAGAAAGCCACACACAGAAATGGAGACAGGAATGAGTATACTCATATTAAGAAATGTCTTCATTAGGAAGATGGGGCCATTTCTAAACAAGAGCCTCAGGAAGACCCTGCCCGAATTTTTCATTTCAGACACAGGGAAAGGGAATCCTGTCAAGCACAAACAAGATAGACAAGTTTTCTCTTCTTGTCAATATAAAGGAAGAAAGGGAACCAATAATATCAAAATGGGAAAGAAAAAAAAAAGGGATTGGTATTTTTTTTAGTAACTAGATTGTAAAAACTTACAAAGATAAGGAGTAGTACCTGTGAAGTCCACTTTGCCCAACAAATCTTGGATCTGGGGTGCTATTCCTAGTTTAAACAGATATAAGCTGAAAGAAAAAAAATATATATCAGAAACTTTATTGTCATAAATCTTAAAGTTACACATTACATAAATTTAAGGGTTTTTTTTTCAGTTGAGAAGGACCTAAGAGATACCATGTCATCTATTCATTTTATACATAAGGAAACTGAGTCCCAAGGTAACACCATCCCTGGTGGGGCCAGGACTAGAATTCCAGTCTAAGTCCCAAAAGACTGGTGTTCTGAAGTGCACCGCACTCCCATACAGTCAGCCACCTCTCCATCATCCATTTGTAAGGAGAATAAGAAACAAAGCTAATACAAAACAGCAGGTAACAAATGCAAGAAACTTTTTTTTTTTTAATATTCCTTACATGAATCTCATTTTGTTGAAAGTACAGCTTGAGTTATATTTTGCTTTTCAATATTCCTCCAAGTACCACAGAACCATTGAGAAAGTATTTGTTTTATATTTTCTGAACCAATAAATAGAGTGGCAGGACTATTGGTGGATGGGGTGGTGTTAAAGACAAACTACAATGTACACATATTACTAAGTAGAAGATGGAGAATAAATTGGATATGTTTAAAAATAAATCCCTTAGGCGGTAATGATGGCATCCCTTTTACCTACCCATAACCTGACAAAAGGACTTGAGAGCTGACCTCTAAATTCTATCAAAGATATATGGTTATGTGCTTTTTCCATTTAACCACTGAACCATGGCTTCTGTTCCATATTTGTCCCAAGACTAATTCTAGCAACCAACTAAAAAATTCTGTATTCACTTTCTCAGTTTTGGTATGTTTATAACTATGAGACTTTAATTAGAAGTTAGAAATTATAACAGTATATATATGGGAAAATGAACTTAGAATGATTTTATGGCTTGAAATATTTCAAGATTATCACTTCAGATGTTGACATGGGATGGATCTCAGCAGTTTGTAAAACATACAATTTCATTAAAACACATTAAAGAAGTTCAAGATCAAGCCTTCCTAACGGTATTAAAATAAACTCTTAAAAGGTATGATTAGTCAATGTAAGTAGATTGCATTGAAATTGACTTTCTTTGACCGTAATTTCTGTTAAAAAAAAAAAAAACCAAACTATTTACAAAAGTAATACATGATTACAGTTAATAATTAGAGACTGATGGTTTAAAAAATTACATAGAAAATCACCACCCAGAGTTAAATACTAAATATGATAAATGTTTTTTCTGGACATAACTGTTCTATAAACTTACATATTATTCTAGAATATGAATGTATTGTAATTAAGCAACTGCTGAGCATTTAGATTGTCACTAAGTATTAACTATGGCAAATAATGCTTCACTGAACCTCCTTTTATATTTAGACACACACATCTTTGTGCATATTTATTTGTTGCAATAAGTCCCTAAAAACAAAATTGCTAGATTGGAAATGTATACAGACATTGAAAGCTTTCAAAATGTACATTGTCAAAATATGATTTTTTTTTTCCCTTTTTGTCTTTTTTCGTGACCAGCAACGGATCGCAACCCTCAGTGTCACGCTCGTACCAGACCGGGACGGCAACGGGATCGCAACCCTCGGTGTTGTGCCCGCACCTCGCTCAGCCAGTGAGCGGCCGGTCTGTATGTGGGATCCGAACCCTCGGCGGGAGCGCCGCCGCACTCCCAAGCGGCGTACTGCAGCAGTGCGCCACTGGGCCGGCCCTCAAAATATGATTTTAAAAAGAGATTACACTAATTTATTCTTTGTGAATAAAGGATTAAAAAAAAAGGCTTTTCCCTTCTGCACGAGAATTTGACCATTAATTAACTTTCTAGCTGTTTCCCTAAAACCTGATAAAGGTATACTGTCAACTGTGTTACTGTGCATCATTACTTAGGAGAAAAATAATCTGATTGATAGATTGCATCCTGACTAGAAGGAATCTTAATACTTAATAGGCACCATATATTTGGGCCTTCTTGAGATCACTGACTTTTATAACTGGTGTGTCCCTTGCAGGGATTTGGGAAGCTATGCAGTGGGGCTGTTACAATAGATATTGGCTCCTGGAGGCACGGTGCTTCTGAACGATGGAGGCCCAAACCCACCAATAAGAGTCCACCCCTTAGCACCCAAGCTGTCACCTGAGGTACCAAAAAGAACAGCTTCCAGATGGCTGTGTGGACAATCATGTGGATTGTTGTGACGGCTCCCCTGAAGAGCAAACCCCTGATGGTGTCCTGCCAGCATGCAGGGTTTCCTGGCTGGTTCTTTTCTCTTGAGCAACTGGTGCCAGATGTGGCTTACAGCAGTTGTGTGATGAATGGTGAGTTAAACCTAAGAACCCCCGAAAGGCATGTCACTCTACCCGCCTCTTACACCAATACATGTGAATACTATTTTCTTTGTCCTCTTATCACTACAGGATATTATCAGCGAAAACTTTACCAATCTTATAGCAACAAGGTATTATTTAAGCCTGCATTTCTTTTTACTAGTTGTGAGGGTAAACATATTTTCATACACATACTGACATTCATATTTCTTCCAGCAAATGCCTGTTAATGAATTTTTGAATTTTAAGGATTTTGGGGGGGAAAGAACTCACCTTTCTCTTATTTTTCCCACTTTTCCTTCATAACCATATTGAAGGACAAAGAATAAAAGGCATTTTTTATTAACCATAGAGTAATTTTAGTTTTAGTACTAAATTTCAACATATTCATATCTTATCAATGGGGGAAAAAGATATAAGACTCTGAACATTCTTCAATGTGAAATAGCCATTAGGTATTCATAATTCAAATCTAGATTGACAGGATACATTTCTTAGTTTAAATTCTAGGCCTCTAGAAATTATCAAGGATATAAAACTGTTTACACAGCCTCTGAAGACTTTACTACCAAAGGTTCATGCCAAACAAGTCATTATAATTAAAACTAGATCATTAAGATACCATGTTGACATTTTCAAAACCATAATATTTTATGAACCACTTCTCAACTCATTATTACATGGAAAAATATTCCAGTTAAAGGGAGCTCCTATCATGTGGAACAAAGGAAATGTCAACTTCTTTACTTGCTCCTTTCCAACTGTGAAATTAAACAGAATTTAGTAGGTACAGGAAAGCTGCAAAAGAATTCCGGGAGTGCGTAGAAATCAAGACACCATTTAAGAAAGAAACAAATTATTAAAAATGGATCATTGTATCACTTCAGTTTCTTTCACAGTACCTGATTTGCATTTTCCTTCTCTCTTTTTACAAACGAAATCAATAATACACCTGAACTCATTTACAAAGAAAATTATGAAAATATTCAGTGACAAATTTTGAAAATGTGACTATAAAACTTAAGTAGAATACATCCATAAACTGCCTTCTGATGACAAATTTTGAATCTATTTCAAGTACTTAATGTCCTGTATCTTTAATGTGTATCACCTATATTAATATTCTGCAAAAGTTTTAACATACTTTAAAATTTATATTCTTATGCTGAAGCCTAAGCTAATCAGTATTTATTATCCTTCATGTATTCCCACTTCTACTTCTCCACCTATGTAATGTTGAGACAATCTAGAATTTTAGGTCCACGCTTTTGTTTTTGTATGATGTAACAATAATTTAGATTAACTATAAACTTTCTTTTCTAATTTCATCTACACCAAAGCTTCCCGTTTCTTAATTTTATCTTTGGTTCTGCTGTATATAAATGTTAAGTGCTCCACAAATATTTGTTAAAAGGATAAACTGAATGAACCTTCAATTGCATGCATTTTAATACTTTCATTTGTTCCTTGGGTGTTGGTTCTGTTTGTTGAATCTAATGCCTCTTTCACAGTGTTGGTGTCCCTCAAATGTCTGGCATTTCCTGATTTGGGGCTCATTGTGGTGTTTGAGACTTGCTGTTTGTCTGCGGGTCACCACAGGTCCCCAGGACAGGAGCCAGCATCAGGGAGGCTGTGGAGGAACAATGGCACTGATGCCAGGAGGGTGCCAATGTCTTGCTCTCTTCACTATTTCTCCTCATTGACTCCCTGTCCCCTCCTGAAGTCATGAGCTAGCCTGGGTTCTGTCATGCTCTCCTGCCATTGCATCTACACTAGCTGTTTTTGGAAAGGATCACAAGGCTCGGCTTGTCCAAGCCCCATGACTGCTTGCTTTGAGGCTCTCCTTTTCCTTGCTCTCTTTGCTTGGCACAAGCCGCATGACAACTCCTAGCTCTGCTGCAACCCACAGCATTTGTTGGGCTTTGGTCTTCTCTCATCTTGTTTCTCAGTCCATCCATTCCCAAGGGTTAATTTTTTCTTTTTTTTTTTTTTTACTTTTTTTTCCCCTTAGCTTTATTGAGGTATAGTTGATACACAAAAAATTACATACATTTACCCTATGCATCTTTATGAGTTTGGCAATAATGCATACAGCCATGATACCACCACCGCAGCCAAGGTACTAAACACATCCATCACCATGGGTTAATTTTCTATCAGGAGCTGTTCAATTTTCTAGTCAGTGAACATTCTTTTTTATTGCAATTAAAAAAAAAAATTATCCCTTTAGTAATTTCATGTCAGTTTTGGAAACGGGGTAAGACAGAAGTGCTCGATCATCTTGATGCGACTGTTTTCATATTACATCCTGTTTATCCACTCATTCATTTAATACTATTTATGGAATATCTACTACATAAAAAATATTTTTCTCTACCACGCTGTCCCTAAAATAAAAGTGTTTAGGTTGCCGCAAAACGTAAGACTGTTGGTAACATGAACTAAAACATTTATAATAAATGAAAGTGTTAATTTTCCCCTTTGGCAATAAAGAAATTAGGTGGCTATTTTCAATTACACCTTCTATTTCTTCATCGTACAGTGTATTATTAAATAAATCTCACAAAAAGCAAACATCTTGGTTTAACTAAAAGTTACCACAAGGTGGTGCTGAGAAATTAGCTTTCTGGATGGAAGAGTCTTTCTTTGCTTTTAAACTTATTTTAAATCTGAGATTTTCATAAGCTAGTATAGATCAGGTCGAAATTCATTTGCATATACCAAAAAAACCTCATTTACTAAGCAATTAAAAAATTTAATGTATATTTTCAATTTGGCTTCAATTTTCAACCTCTTTTTATTGCTCATGTTGTTTAAACTGCCAGCTTTAAAAAGATCATTTTTCAGTGTGGGAGTTTCTTACTGAATCTCTGTGTAGAAAGTGCTTCCTTGCAAATTACTCAAAAGGGCAAATGATTACTAGGAAATTATTTATCCAGTATTCCCATGCTGAAAAGAATCATCAATAGCAAACTGCTTCTTCCCCAGCATTTAAATTCAAAGGAGGCCATTAATTACCTGAAATGTATAGGAAATTAGGTCTTAATCCTTAAAAAAAAAAAAAAAAAAGCCCATCCAATATGAGAAATACCAATTTCATGAAGTTCTTCAACACTGAACTTCTTAAGCACCTTTTAGTGCCAAACAAACAACACCAAGGGCTGAGAGCATTCCAAAGGAAGCCATGGGATTGATGTCACCACGGTTTCCAGGGCCTAGGAAGCACTTTGTATATAGTAGCAAGCCTCCTATCACACCAAAAGGCATGGCACACCTGTGTTGCTGAGCAAGGCTGGCAACCCTCTATTGCCCTGAGGTAGCTAAAGCCTCACTGGCCCACATGCTCCTATTTGTACAAATTAAATCAGTTAAAGTCCAGGAAGAAATAAAGAAAGGTTAAAAAAAAAAAATACCGGCCGGCCCAGTGGCGCACTGGATAGTGCGCCGCTTGGGAAGCACGGCGGCGCTCCCGCCCGAGGGTTCGGAGCCCACATACAGACCGGTTCCCGCTCACTGGCTGAGCGAGGCGCGGGAGCAACACCGAGGGTTGCAATCCCGTTGCTGGTCCCAGTCCAGTACGGGCGCGACACTGAGGGTTGCAATCCGTTGCCAGACACGGAAAAAAAAAAAAATACCATTAAGGTTTTTTCTACTACTTTCAATATATACATCAGAAGGTACCACAGTAATAAAATACAAACTTAAAAGACAGGAGCTGAATTTATTTAGGCTTTTCCGGATTACATAATATGTAGCTCATTTTGTGCCATCACATGTGGGATGAATATCTGTCAATCAAAGCCCCGTGGCAGACCAGAAAGACCATGGGACTAGAACCAGAAGCCTTGGGTCCTGATCCCCAGACTGGCAACATCTAGATGTGTGACTCTGAGCAAGTCACTTAACCCAAGCTTTCAGTTCCCCATCTGCAAATGAACGATCTGGACTAAAAGAACTCCCGAAGGCCCTTCCAGTTCTCAAGTTCCATGATGCTCCTTTTTAAATATCCTAAATATAACAGCTCAGACGCCTGTGCTAAAGTTCAAGTCTGATGCCACTGTTCTTTTAGTTTTCTTACTAGTAGAGAAATATGTGACTCCCTTCTGAGACCAATGGCTGGCTGTGTTGATAACAGCACAGGTTCGGTTGTCACACAGCCTGGTTTTGAATCCCAACACTTCCATTTACTAGCTGTGTGACCTTTGGCAGCCTCTCTGTGACTCAGTTGCTCTGGCTATAAAATGGGACTAATAATAGCACCTCCTGCATAGGCATGTTGTGAGGATTAAGAAGATTACACCTGTAAAGTACTCTGAACAGTTCCAGGCATTTAGTTAAAAGCTCCATAAGTGTTAGCCTTTGTTTTTATGATCACTTTTATCCTTTGTTAAATGTGTCCTTTGTATACAAACATTTAATGATAACCTGCCACAGTAGTCTCCCCACTTTTTCCAACACTAGGAATCCTTCACTGTTTCCCCTCATTGGCTACATGTTTGAGATGGTCTTATCTACTGAACTAAATTATTTTCCCATCTTAGTCACATACATCACTTGCCCATATCATGTCAAAATCCAGTGTTTCATACCTAATTTTCAGCCAAAAAAATCAAAGGAATACTGAAGCACACTTATCACAGGGAAACTGGTTCAGCTAAACCTCCTAAAAAGTTAAAAATACAAACTCCAGAGACTTCAAGTTGGACTCAATGGTGTATGTGCTGTGTTAGGTGACAAGACACGGTTTACAGCCTCACAGAGGTTAGAATTTAGGAGGACAGAAAAGCATCGCCTTTCTATAATCCTATAATTCAGAACAGGGGAGGAGGAGAGAGAATGGTCCGGAGCATGGGAAAGAACTTTGCATAAGGAGTGATTTGAAAGATAGAGGAAGGTGCACTTGCCTGTCTCACCTTAATCCCAAGCACTGCCATCTTCAGATATCCCCACTGAGAACATAAAATATGAACCTGTCCTTTGGGCTAAGGAACTATTTCTAGAAGGCTTTTTTAAAAATGCAGTATGTTCACTGTAAGAGATATAATCGATCTGGTATAAGGGTTCAATTAGTTTCTTAGGGAGGAAGAGAGTTCTACGCAAATGGACTGTTAAGACAAGGGAAGTTATGCATTAATAGCTCAAGACCAGATCCAAAGGCAACCGGGTCAGTCAGGCAGACAGACACCTGGAGCTGGGTGGAAGAACCCTACCCCACAATGCAGTCAGGACACTTCAGACAGCTGGTCAAACAGAGTGGGTCTGCCACAGCCATTCTTACAAATGCAAGCCCCAAATGTGAGCCATTTCGGCATCACCCCTGCACTTGCAAACATGACTGCTAGCATAATCTGCAGCAGGAACTGTAATTCTTACACAGAGAGGAGGCAGACATTTCTTCAGTTTGTGGTCATCGGTATAGATCTTAATGGTCAAGTAAACTATAAAGTAAGAAAAGCAGAATCCAGCACCTGATAATGTTAGACTAGGAAAATCAATATGAACACATGACTTTAAAAGGATTCCTTGGAGGGTAGCTGATTCCATGTCTTAAAGCAGGAATAATCAGGATAGTACTGGAACATCCTGTTGTGACCACAAAGCAAGGACCTTTCAAAAAATGTCAGGGACACTACAAGGACAAAGGAGCTGGCAAGAAAGAGCTCCGGCTGACCAAACTGAAACAATCTGGTCCACCAAAAAAGAAGATATTAATCTTGGTTAAATCAGTGAAAGCCCAGGAGTTCAAAACAATAATCAAAAGAGAATATACAGTATACAAAAAGGAAGTTGTAACAAAAAAGAGATAAAATAGTACATGCCTAATTATGTGAATTGATTTTAACAAGTTGGGGGAGTTTTATTAAAACATGGGTGTGCTTTGTTTCTTTTATATGTTTATATAGAACACAGATATGTACTTGATTTTATACTATATATGCTATAGGAAAGACCAGGAATTCTGAGTAAGACAAATAGTCCCAGAAAACAAAGGAAGCGTCCTAAGAGAAGTAAGGACTGAGGAGCACAGGTGGTGACAAAAACAGCCAAATAGAAAGAGGGTCCAGCACCAAGGGTTACACTCAATAACCAAACAGAGAGAGGACCCGGAAACATGATCTGAGATGATAAATCAGCCAAATGGCCTAAAGAGCATTGGGTAGAGACCATCCTTCATCTCCTAGGAGATGAAACCTCTAAAAAGCCTAACTAATTTTGAGAAAATATTTAAAAGGCATACATAAGCTTTTAATAATGCTAACAAAATCAGGCCAATACATCATCATGACAGGACAATGGATTATCTACTGCTGGCCAAGCGAGACTTAGGAAGTAAATCATTTCAGGGTGATGTGGGGGGAGGGGATGAGGACCACATTATAAATAAAAAGTTACTTTAAAGCCATGTACTTAAAATTTTAAAAAAAGGTCTGATTGATGTAACAAAGTTCAGCATGATGCTGGTGGCCAGGGTCTGGCTCACCTCGGGAGAAGAACCCAAAGTGGCACCATGTTCCCTCGACAATTAATGAGTAAGAAGCCACATCTGTAATCCTGGCAGGTTTCGAGGGGTATTTTTTTTATTTCTGTTGCTGGTGAGATCATGTCAATTCTGGGTAGGTATCAAAATAATACGATAGCCCTAGGACAAGTCAAAATTAGTGTATAAATAATGAAGAAATAAGTGAAACTTGTAGTGTGGATCTTCCAGAATAGGTTTCAGAGTGGTAAGTTTGTAATAATATATCTGGACATTTCATCTGGTTTTTAAAGTATTTAAAGTATTCAAAAAGTCAGTTCTACTAAGTTCAATTGTCTAAATTGTTTAAACATTAGTTATAAAATTGAATTCCTTTAAACATTTAATAGTTATTTACTATTGTTTACTATAAATCTTTAAATAAATTGGACACTAAACAACATGCAAAAAGTGTCATTCTCCATGCACAAAAATACTCTGGATGTTCAAAAAATCAGCGTAGTAACGACTTAGCAAGGCTTTCACTTCTTAAGCTGGTTCCTCTTCTTTGCATAGAGTTTATAACATTCCAAAAGAAGCCACAAAAGGAGAACATGCCATATACTTGCATGATGCTTTAAGTCCAAAGACATCAAAACAGTAACAATGGTTTTCACTTGGTGGTGAGATAGTGGGGATGTTAGCTTCTCCTTTGATAGTTTCTTAATTTTCCAATTTTTTTTTTACAATGAGCATATATTACTTTTTTAAAAAATAAGAAAAAGATGAACTTTTTTGGGAAAAAGAATGTTGCCACCCTCCATTAAGGTGAGTCTGTATACATGAGGCAAAACTTGAGAATGTCCTCTGCAGCTGCTGTGGTGACATTCACTGGAGTCTGGGCTTGAGAATACCAAGCAAAATTGACAAGGGGATTAGTGAGTGGTAGGCAATGAGTGAGGTCAGAAATAAAATGAAAAGGTGAGGAGCAGGCAAAAAAAGGGAAAAGCAGATACACACAGGAAGCAAGGGTAAAAACCCAGGCAATCTTAGGTTAGGCCCAAATCAAGACGACAGGGAACAGGAGACAAGTTTGGTCAGGGCCAACAGTTAACTTTATAGATTAAGTCTAGCCCACAGGCTAGGACAGGAAGAAGGCAGTGCCTGGCAAGCTTAACTACCTGGAGGAACCTTCCCTCCTGGCTCCTGAGCTATAATCCGGAATCTCTGAACTGCCTAATTCTCTACCCATAATGACAATGTTGCCGTATTTGCAGCCAGGATCTAAAAGCTGAAGACATGTTTGTTCATTTCTAGCATCCCTTCTAACTATGCAGCAAAGGCAAGCCCACTGAAGTTATTAAAGGATTCAGCTACTGAGCTTCCAAATGTGTCTTGCCCAGCAGAGCAGATTATCAGCCTCATTTGAGTGACCGGCTATATTTTAAACCATAACAGGGAATAGTTCCTATAGAAAAAACTTGAGAAGTACTTGGGACGTCTCAGTTCCATACTGAGAAGCAGCCATATAAAAATTTAGAACAAAGAAAAGTGGAGGAGATTCTCCCAAGGAATTTTGTTTACTAAATAAATACTGCTTTCAAAGATAAAGGATCCTGCATAAGGTCGGATCTGGTGAATGACATGACCCAACAACATCCCCTCCAGGATGAGTAATAGTGATGGAGATGCCCATGATGAGTAACTGAATAACTGAGAAACGAAGTCCTAGAAAATATCACATTTGCTTACAACGGGCAATAATAAGCAAGAAGTTGCTTTTTCTTTCTTTACCAAGCTATTCAAGCCATTGTTAAAACTATGGCAAACATACATTTCTAAGTCTCAGTGCTGTTCTACACAACTTCTTTAGAAGAACAGTGACATCGCCAGAAAGGAATTTAGCATTCCATTTCTTTATAAGCTGCTTAACATAAACGTCCCAGGTGTCCATTTCAGGCAATCAGTTTAAATTTACACAAGACACCCCATGAGAATGCTACAGATTTGGAGATTAGCACCATGATGCATGGATATGATAATGGCATTAACTCATGTTGGCTAACTGAGGGGGCACCAAAACAGCACTAACTGTAGTGTTATCATTCTAAGCTCTGAAAAATATTTAATAAAGAATATTGGGCAACACAGTTGAAAATATTCCCCCAAATAAGCACTTCTGCACAAGAAGCTTTTAGAAAACCTACTGGTATAATGATACTATAGCCACATATGAGAAGGCAGGCATAGAATTGATTTTTTCCCAGTTGTTCAAAGTTATTAGAATAAAAAAAAAATCATCACAAAGGCACCTACATTTGGTTTATATTTCTAGCAGCTGTCATCTTCCAAAGCAATCTCATAAGTATCTTCTGAACAGAGGGAAAAAGTCAAATTATATGACATAAAATTCTTCTCTAGGCCAGCATTGCAATGAATTATTACAGAAACATTTTCCTTTGGAGAGGAAAAGAGCCAGGAAGAATATAAACTTCTAGGCAGAGGACTCTGCCAGGAAAATGGCTTCTAGTGATAAAAACACAGGCAGATGTCCTAAAAGTAATTTAAAACTTAATTAGACATGAAGTCTTCCAACCATTACCTGTGTGCATACAAGACAACAGCCACAAACTGGATTTTTAGAATCATCTTTGTTACCATCTGAAAAATCACATTTCTTCCAAGTCAATAAGATGAAACACAATCTGTGAACTAGCAGAATTTTAACATTTTCAAAATTAAGTTATTAAAAAATTGCTTTAACACAGTGAATGTTTCGACTAATTTAAAGAAACACTTCTGTGTTGCTTCTCTATTCTTGGGGTACAAGTTCTATGGAACAAAGGTCAAAAGAAACCATACTTATATTGGATTTTCTTAATCTATTACAAGAATTGAACCAAATTGATAATTTTAAGAGCATTATAATAAAATTATAATGACTATTAAAGCTGCTTATTCGATTTATTTCAGTTATAAACTAGATCATAACTGAAGATATGGTAGCACATTACAATTGAATTCCTAGAAATTTCAACTTAAATTCTCTCCTTCTTATACTAAAAGGTCTTTCATTCATTTTCTGGTTTTATATTTTGAATTCGATTTTAAAAAATCAGAAAGACATTTTTCAACTTCAAGGATTATTTTTATGTGATAAGTATTCTAATTTTGTACCAGTAAATTCGAAAAAACTGAATCAGATTATTAAAGTAACTAAAGATCTCTTTTAAAAGTGAAATTGTAGTTTTATTTAAATCTACTTCCTAGAGAATCTTTCAGATATATTTTTCCCCCACCTCAGTGCATGAATGCAATATATCATTCTTGGTATGTTCTTCCGATCATAGACATCTGTTGTTTCTGGATAAAATATCTGGAAAATAAAAGAAACAAAGTGTTTATTATGTTTTGTTTTTTCACAATTATTTTAACTCCCCCAAATAATCCTACTTTGATTGTCCTTGCTATTCTGTAATTATTTAAATGTAGAGGAACCTCTCAGTTGCTTCATCTTGCTCTACAGACAGACCAATTGCTCCATCTGGTCCCCTGCCCGACAGCACCCCTCCTAGTGTCAAACAGGAGAACAGTGGAGCTCACAGCCAGCCACTCCAAGAAGGCTGTGTCCACAGGGCTGTGTGGTAGCGTTTCACTCCATGAGGTGTGAACCCGTATGGACTCTGCCTTCTGTAGCCCTCTCACTCCTGTGACAGCCCAGAGGTCTCATGGACCTGAGAAGGGTCACCTTCTCACAGTCAGTTTATTACACTGTTAAAAACTTGGCTACACAGTTCTATTAACGTGTGCACGTATATAAAACACACGCACACACAGATTTCTTTTTTTCCGTTTAAAGTAATACATTTTCACTGAGTAAAATCTGGAAAGTATATAAAGTATTAAGAAAACACACCTATAATCCTCCCTCCCATATTGTCACTGTTAGCATTTTGATATATTTTTCCTATTTTTTTCTGTATGTCTCTGATTTTATTGTTAATTTATTTTTTATTGTTAATTGTTTATGTATGGGTGTGCATGTGAAAACAAAACTGTACATAATGTAAACCTCTTTAAAACACTTAACAGAACATGGCTATTTCCCATCCCCTTCATTATTCTATAAGAACATTATTTCTAATGGATGCATATGATTCATTCATATTTTTGAACCATAGCTTAACCAATTCCCCATGGTGGAACATTTGTTTTGTCCCAATGTTTTCCTTATTTTAAGCCACTGCAATGAATACCCCTTCATTTTCTGAGCATCTGATTACTTCTTTTGAATAATCATCCAATATGGAATCACTAGATTGAGAGGCCTGAACATCAAAGCTTTTAACGCACCTTCACAGTATTCTTCTCAAGATTGAAAAAAGCCTGATAACAAACAGATTTCAGAATGGGGCATCAAACTTCTCTGTTCCTAAGCACAAACAAGTGAATAATTAAGCCTGAAGCTTCTGATATTAAGATAAGCATACTGGCACTACTTGCTTTCAGTAAATATTTTATAAAATTTGACATAAAAACTAAAATTAAATCATGTACCTCATGTACCATATGGTAGTACTTGCTACTCAAGTGCAATTTGCTATTGGACATTGAAAAAAACAGAAATAAAAAAAAAAGCAAAGTTTCTTGAGCTGCAAAATGTACAGTCACTAAGCAGTTAAAAAAATGTCTATGGCTTAGAAAATGTCAAAGGACTTTCCAACTTTCCTTTAACACGTCTGCTGTTAAAGTGTCAATGAGAAGAGGATTCCCTAATTGAGAAGAGTGTTACCAGGTTTAAAGTTCTTCTACACAAGCAGAGAACAACTATAACTCCTTCCTCCCTTTTCTTTAAGAACCTGTTGTATTTTTCCTGGAAAAATCATTATGAATGAGTCTTTTCCTTAGTAAGCAAATGGTATCAGTTTATAGTTCACCAACATTTTATTTAGCACTGTATTTCTAGTACCTACCATGATGCTGAGCACAGAGTAGGCACATACTATTGATAAATGAAGGAACTAATGCCAGTAAAATATATCAAAGTCAATTCAGTGCAGTGTTAGTCTCTGACCCTTGCAATGCATCATATCAATAACTTCATAATAAAAATCAATGTTGAAATAGAATCTGCTTTACAGATCATTTGTTTGGTCCCAAATACATACAGTTTAAAAAGGTTTACATCAAATCTATACAACATAATGAAATTATCCTAATCTGATGTTACCTCATACAGAGAAATCCTATATGAATTTGTTTTTTATTAACTTGTTTACCACCCAACTCCCAGTTAGTACCTGCTAAGTCACAATCCAGAAATATGAATTTTATATTACAACTAGTGCCCAGGAAGCAGCAGCATATACTGTTCTGGGCAGTTTAGGAGAAGGAAAAGTAGTTTGATTAAAAATGGCAGAACAAAATAAATCAAATAGTGATCATTTTGAGATAAAATGAGACTAAGCTAAAACAGACATGAATGCAAATATATTAAAAATAGGCTTTCATAATTTACATTAAGGAGACTTTGTGGTGGTGGGTATTTTTTAATTGCAAACCTGGCTTAATAATAACAACAACAAAAGTCTTCATAAGTCAGTAGTCTATCTCCTTGCCTTCAAACCAGATCACGCCTAAATCATTTCTTTAAAATAGCTGTACATACTAAGCAATACAAAGGAATGAGCTATGAAAACCTGATAAATCTCAAGGACAATATGCTTAGTGAAAAAAAGTCAATCTCCAAAGGTTATCTACTGTATGATTCCATTTATACAGCATTCTCAGAACAACAAAACTATCAAGACAGAGAATGTGTTAGTGGTTGCCAGGGGACAGGGCTGGGGGAAGATGTAATATAAAGAACCACTCCTCTGTGGTGTGCATATCTTGATTGCGGTGGTAGTGATGCAAATCTATTCATGGCTAAAACTGCACAGAAATCCATACCCCCCCCCTCCTCAATGCACACATAAATGAATGTATGTAAAATGGTGAAAACGGAGGAAGGTCTATAGTGTGGTTTACATTAATACACCAAAGTCAATTTAATATTGTATTAAACTTGTATGACGTCCCTACTGGGGGAAGCTGAATGAAGATACCCATAGATGTACTATTTTTACAACTTGCTATGATTCTATACTTATTTCAAAATGAGAAGTTTAAGAAATATCTCTATAATTTTTATCAAATATAATTATTTCCTTATCTCTCCCACTTGTCTAGTTCTTTCACAGGCTTTAAGGGTTCCTGCTCTTCAAATTTAACAAGCACTGAATGTTTGCTATATGAATTTTACGTGGGAGATCTATTTCAGGAGTAAGAGCTATAACCCCCCCCCCCCCGCCTTTATCTTTATATATTAAAATTTAAAGAGACAGTATGATTTATAATAATAGTTTATAAAATGAATTTATAATAATTTATAATGACATACAGTGATAAAATAAAACAGAATCTTTTAAGTATAAAAAACGACACAGAAAAGGGAGTTGGCTATTTTGAATCAACTATCTACCAGTTAAAGCATGTTCTGACTTCTTAATTTACACATGCTTTCACCTGGCTGCTCTCCACCTGTGCTTTACCTCATTCTGGGTTCTTGGCATATATCACTTTGTATAGGCCTTTCCATATTTTTGTTCAGCCCTCACGTTTCTCAATCCTACATTCACATGGCCCAGGTCTGCCAAACCATTTTTCACAGTGAGGTGACTGTGCACTAAGTAGCCTTTTGCCTTTCCAGTTCAGGTTCCAGCATGTGAAGGCTTACCTTGGGTAGACCGATAGACTCCATCGCTCTTAACCACTGGACGGTATTATCTGTGTGTCGAAAATGAAGGCCGGACTTCTAATGTGAGGACAGGAGACAAAAAAAAAAGGAAAGAAGGGGCCACACAAAAAGTGAGTCACTGTAATAACTTTTTTCATTAGCAAGATACTTTTCAATTGCACTTCTCTTAAAACAGAGTTGTTAATGCTCACATGAAACAGACACAACAAAAATGACAAGACTGTATCTCGGCAACCATCTGTGATGGACCACGCCAGTTTCCATAATTCATACATCGAGGTCATTCTGACTAGAATCTCAGACCATTAATGTCTAGCACATTCCTAAGGGTGTTTTATTAGACATGTGCATGTACACAGGTGTGTGCACATGCACGCATGTGCACACACACTCACACACACAGATGCATGGTGTCAAGAATTTGGCAACCATGGCTGAGAAGCCTAGAAACCCCAGGAAAACAAACAGAACTTTTAGAAGGTTAAATGCTCCTTTTCCCTGATCATGAATGTAATATTTCTGTAGAAAATTTGGAAAATGAGGAAAAATACAAACATGAAAACAGAAACCATCCCACAAGTCAGAGCTAATTTTAATATTCATTCCTCTTATAATATTACCTAATCTTGGTCTTGGATAACAAGTAAACCTTCAGTGGAAATATTTTACAACACCCTTTTCTACCCATGCAATCTTTCCATGTTTTCTATTTCTTCCTTACAGTTCTGATCAGATAGCCATTTTTTCTGCACAGTCTATAAATACGCATATAGCATCCTCTCCTGTATCTCAAAAAGTCATATCAGGTAATGAACCATTAACAGCTTTAAAATGATCTTGTATTTTTTAATTAATTAAATGCATAGAGTAATGTTGTTTATTTTCATTTTTTAATAAATGTACAAAAAAGTGTAGCAAGTTTCAACATATAACTAATATCCAGTGGTAGATCACATTCAGAAAGTCTGATTCTTCTCACCTTTTGTGACTTTCTATAATATAACAGTTTATTAAATAAAAAGTATTTTTGTTGCTGCTAGAAATTATAAAGTATGAACAAATTAATGTTTGACAAATATTTATGCCTTTTTAATAGTGGCCACTATTTGAGATTGGACTATATGTGTCAAGCACTTTATGTCTAATTTTCAAAATACCCTGCAAGTAATCGTTCTTGTTCTTTAGAGATGAGAAAAGCTAGGTCAGAAAGATGATGTGATTTATATAAAGTCAAACAGCTAAAGTGGCTGAGCTGGGACTCAAGGCTAGTTGTTTCTGGATCTGAAAACCTTCCCTATGCTAACACTCCCCTGGGGAAGGACACAGGACCTGAAATAGCTAGAGGGAGGGAAACTGGAAGGGAAAGTTAAAAGAGGGAGAGAGGGAGGGAGGGAGGGAGGGAAGGAGAGGGAGAGAGAGAGAGAGAGAGAGAGAGAGAGAGAG